>NW_023494033.1:20000-67500 GCF_013265735.2 Oncorhynchus mykiss | reverse complement strand
ACTGCCTTGTGGAATTTCAACTCTTTGTCCGTTTTTTCCCACAAGGCTGAAATATGTGCCCTCGCTTTGAAATAAGTAAGCAAGGTTAGTTTGTATTTCATCCAACAATCTGTGCTACAAATTATGGCTACAGTATATGCAATTTCATCCACTTTTTGAGATTGCCTTTCGCTTACGGCCACACCGGCCTGAGTACGCCTGATCTCGTCCGATCTCGGAAGCTAAGCAGGGTCGGGCCTGGTTAGTACTTGGATGGGAGACCGCCTGGGAATACCAGGTGCTGTAAGCTTTTTGTCACTGCCTTGTGGAATTTCAACTCTTTGTCCGTTTTTTCCCACAAGGCTGAAATATGTGCCCTCGCTTTGAAATAAGTAAGCAAGGTTAGTTTGTATTTCATCCAACAATCTGTGCTACAAATTATGGCTACAGTATATGCAATTTCATCCACTTTTTGAGATTGCCTTTCGCTTACGGCCACACCGGCCTGAGTACGCCTGATCTCGTCCGATCTCGGAAGCTAAGCAGGGTCGGGCCTGGTTAGTACTTGGATGGGAGACCGCCTGGGAATACCAGGTGCTGTAAGCTTTTTGTCACTGCCTTGTGGAATTTCAACTCTTTGTCCGTTTTTTCCCACAAGGCTGAAATATGTGCCCTCGCTTTGAAATAAGTAAGCAAGGTTAGTTTGTATTTCATCCAACAATCTGTGCTACAAATTATGGCTACAGTATATGCAATTTCATCCACTTTTTGAGATTGCCTTTTGCTTACGGCCACACCGGCCTGAGTACGCCTGATCTCGTCCGATCTCGGAAGCTAAGCAGGGTCGGGCCTGGTTAGTACTTGGATGGGAGACCGCCTGGGAATACCAGGTGCTGTAAGCTTTTTGTCACTGCCTTGTGGAATTTCAACTCTTTGTCCGTTTTTTCCCACAAGGCTGAAATATGTGCCCTCGCTTTGAAATAAGTAAGCAAGGTTAGTTTGTATTTCATCCAACAATCTGTGCTACAAATTATGGCTACAGTATATGCAATTTCATCCACTTTTTGAGATTGCCTTTCGCTTACGGCCACACCGGCCTGAGTACGCCTGATCTCGTCCGATCTCGGAAGCTAAGCAGGGTCGGGCCTGGTTAGTACTTGGATGGGAGACCGCCTGGGAATACCAGGTGCTGTAAGCTTTTTGTCACTGCCTTGTGGAATTTCAACTCTTTGTCCGTTTTTTCCCACAAGGCTGAAATATGTGCCCTCGCTTTGAAATAAGTAAGCAAGGTTAGTTTGTATTTCATCCAACAATCTGTGCTACAAATTATGGCTACAGTATATGCAATTTCATCCACTTTTTGAGATTGCCTTTCGCTTACGGCCACACCGGCCTGAGTACGCCTGATCTCGTCCGATCTCGGAAGCTAAGCAGGGTCGGGCCTGGTTAGTACTTGGATGGGAGACCGCCTGGGAATACCAGGTGCTGTAAGCTTTTTGTCACTGCCTTGTGGAATTTCAACTCTTTGTCCGTTTTTTCCCACAAGGCTGAAATATGTGCCCTCGCTTTGAAATAAGTAAGCAAGGTTAGTTTGTATTTCATCCAACAATCTGTGCTACAAATTATGGCTACAGTATATGCAATTTCATCCACTTTTTGAGATTGCCTTTCGCTTACGGCCACACCGGCCTGAGTACGCCTGTTCTCGTCCGATCTCGGAAGCTAAGCAGGGTCGGGCCTGGTTAGTACTTGGATGGGAGACCGCCTGGGAATACCAGGTGCTGTAAGCTTTTTGTCACTGCCTTGTGGAATTTCAACTCTTTGTCCGTTTTTTCCCACAAGGCTGAAATATGTGCCCTCGCTTTGAAATAAGTAAGCAAGGTTAGTTTGTATTTCATCCAACAATCTGTGCTACAAATTATGGCTACAGTATATGCAATTTCTTCCACTTTTTGAGATTGCCTTTCGCTTACGGCCACACCGGCCTGAGTACGCCTGATCTCGTCCGATCTCGGAAGCTAAGCAGGGTCGGGCCTGGTTAGTACTTGGATGGGAGACCGCCTGGGAATACCAGGTGCTGTAAGCTTTTTGTCACTGCCTTGTGGAATTTCAACTCTTTGTCCGTTTTTTCCCACAAGGCTGAAATATGTGCCCTCGCTTTGAAATAAGTAAGCAAGGTTAGGTTGTATTTCATCCAACAATCTGTGCTACAAATTATGGCTACAGTATATGCAATTTCATCCACTTTTTGAGATTGCCTTTCGCTTACGGCCACACCGGCCTGAGTACGCCTGATCTCGTCCGATCTCGGAAGCTAAGCAGGGTCGGGCCTGGTTAGTACTTGGATGGGAGACCGCCTGGGAATACCAGGTGCTGTAAGCTTTTTGTCACTGCCTTGTGGAATTTCAACTCTTTGTCCGTTTTTTCCCACAAGGCTGAAATATGTGCCCTCGCTTTGAAATAAGTAAGCAAGGTTAGTTTGTATTTCATCCAACAATCTGTGCTACAAATTATGGCTACAGTATATGCAATTTCATCCACTTTTTGAGATTGCCTTTCGCTTACGGCCACACCGGCCTGAGTACGCCTGATCTCGTCCGATCTCGGAAGCTAAGCAGGGTCGGGCCTGGTTAGTACTTGGATGGGAGACCGCCTGGGAATACCAGGTGCTGTAAGCTTTTTGTCACTGCCTTGTGGAATTTCAACTCTTTGTCCGTTTTTTCCCACAAGGCTGAAATATGTGCCCTCGCTTTGAAATAAGTAAGCAAGGTTAGTTTGTATTTCATCCAACAATCTGTGCTACAAATTATGGCTACAGTATATGCAATTTCTTCCACTTTTTGAGTGACACAAAGATGCTTATCTAAATGGTGGAAATGCAACAGCTGTTAATCAGGCTCACTTTGACTTTACATGGTGCACCAAGAGATAGTTTCTCGCTTACGGCCACACCGGCCTGAGTACGCCTGATCTCGTCCGATCTCGGAAGCTAAGCAGGGTCGGGCCTGGTTAGTACTTGGATGGGAGACCGCCTGGGAATACCAGGTGCTGTAAGCTTTTTGTCACTGCCTTGTGGAATTTCAACTCTTTGTCCGTTTTTTCCCACAAGGCTGAAATATGTGCCCTCGCTTTGAAATAAGTAAGCAAGGTTAGTTTGTATTTCATCCAACAATCTGTGCTACAAATTATGGCTACAGTATATGCAATTTCTTCCACTTTTTGAGTGACACAAAGATGCTTATCTAAATGGTGGAAATGCAACAGCTGTTAATCAGGCTCACTTTGACTTTACATGGTGCACCAAGAGATAGTTTCTCGCTTACGGCCACACCGGCCTGAGTACGCCTGATCTCGTCCGATCTCGGAAGCTAAGCAGGGTCGGGCCTGGTTAGTACTTGGATGGGAGACCGCCTGGGAATACCAGGTGCTGTAAGCTTTTTGTCACTGCCTTGTGGAATTTCAACTCTTTGTCCGTTTTTTCCCACAAGGCTGAAATATGTGCCCTCGCTTTGAAATAAGTAAGCAAGGTTAGGTTGTATTTCATCCAACAATCTGTGCTACAAATTATGGCTACAGTATATGCAATTTCATCCACTTTTTGAGATTGCCTTTCGCTTACGGCCACACCGGCCTGAGTACGCCTGATCTCGTCCGATCTCGGAAGCTAAGCAGGGTCGGGCCTGGTTAGTACTTGGATGGGAGACCGCCTGGGAATACCAGGTGCTGTAAGCTTTTTGTCACTGCCTTGTGGAATTTCAACTCTTTGTCCGTTTTTTCCCACAAGGCTGAAATATGTGCCCTCGCTTTGAAATAAGTAAGCAAGGTTAGTTTGTATTTCATCCAACAATCTGTGCTACAAATTATGGCTACAGTATATGCAATTTCATCCACTTTTTGAGATTGCCTTTCGCTTACGGCCACACCGGCCTGAGTACGCCTGATCTCGTCCGATCTCGGAAGCTAAGCAGGGTCGGGCCTGGTTAGTACTTGGATGGGAGACCGCCTGGGAATACCAGGTGCTGTAAGCTTTTTGTCACTGCCTTGTGGAATTTCAACTCTTTGTCCGTTTTTTCCCACAAGGCTGAAATATGTGCCCTCGCTTTGAAATAAGTAAGCAAGGTTAGTTTGTATTTCATCCAACAATCTGTGCTACAAATTATGGCTACAGTATATGCAATTTCTTCCACTTTTTGAGTGACACAAAGATGCTTATCTAAATGGTGGAAATGCAACAGCTGTTAATCAGGCTCACTTTGACTTTACATGGTGCACCAAGAGATAGTTTCTCGCTTACGGCCACACCGGCCTGAGTACGCCTGATCTCGTCCGATCTCGGAAGCTAAGCAGGGTCGGGCCTGGTTAGTACTTGGATGGGAGACCGCCTGGGAATACCAGGTGCTGTAAGCTTTTTGTCACTGCCTTGTGGAATTTCAACTCTTTGTCCGTTTTTTCCCACAAGGCTGAAATATGTGCCCTCGCTTTGAAATAAGTAAGCAAGGTTAGTTTGTATTTCATCCAACAATCTGTGCTACAAATTATGGCTACAGTATATGCAATTTCTTCCACTTTTTGAGTGACACAAAGATGCTTATCTAAATGGTGGAAATGCAACAGCTGTTAATCAGGCTCACTTTGACTTTACATGGTGCACCAAGAGATAGTTTCTCGCTTACGGCCACACCGGCCTGAGTACGCCTGATCTCGTCCGATCTCGGAAGCTAAGCAGGGTCGGGCCTGGTTAGTACTTGGATGGGAGACCGCCTGGGAATACCAGGTGCTGTAAGCTTTTTGTCACTGCCTTGTGGAATTTCAACACTTTGTCCGTTTTTTCCCACAAGGCTGAAATATGTGCCCTCGCTTTGAAATAAGTAAGCAAGGTTAGTTTGTATTTCATCCAACAATCTGTGCTACAAATTATGGCTACAGTATATGCAATTTCATCCACTTTTTGAGATTGCCTTTCGCTTACGGCCACACCGGCCTGAGTACGCCTGATCTCGTCCGATCTCGGAAGCTAAGCAGGGTCGGGCCTGGTTAGTACTTGGATGGGAGACCGCCTGGGAATACCAGGTGCTGTAAGCTTTTTGTCACTGCCTTGTGGAATTTCAACTCTTTGTCCGTTTTTTCCCACAAGGCTGAAATATGTGCCCTCGCTTTGAAATAAGTAAGCAAGGTTAGTTTGTATTTCATCCAACAATCTGTGCTACAAATTATGGCTACAGTATATGCAATTTCTTCCACTTTTTGAGTGACACAAAGATGCTTATCTAAATGGTGGAAATGCAACAGCTGTTAATCAGGCTCACTTTGACTTTACATAGTGCACCAAGAGATAGTTTCTAGCTTACGGCCACACCGGCCTGAGTACGCCTGATCTCGTCCGATCTCGGAAGCTAAGCAGGGTCGGGCCTGGTTAGTACTTGGATGGGAGACCGCCTGGGAATACCAGGTGCTGTAAGCTTTTTGTCACTGCCTTGTGGAATTTCAACTCTTTGTCCGTTTTTTCCCACAAGGCTGAAATATGTGCCCTCGCTTTGAAATAAGTAAGCAAGGTTAGTTTGTATTTCATCCAACAATCTGTGCTACAAATTATGGCTACAGTATATGCAATTTCTTCCACTTTTTGAGTGACACAAAGATGCTTATCTAAATGGTGGAAATGAAACAGCTGTTAATCAGGCTCACTTTGACTTTACATAGTGCACCAAGAGATAGTTTCTCGCTTACGGCCACACCGGCCTGAGTACGCCTGATCTCGTCCGATCTCGGAAGCTAAGCAGGGTCGGGCCTGGTTAGTACTTGGATGGGAGACCGCCTGGGAATACCAGGTGCTGTAAGCTTTTTGTCACTGCCTTGTGGAATTTCAACTCTTTGTCCGTTTTTTCCCACAAGGCTGAAATATGTGCCCTCGCTTTGAAATAAGTAAGCAAGGTTAGTTTGTATTTCATCCAACAATCTGTGCTACAAATTATGGCTACAGTATATGCAATTTCATCCACTTTTTGAGATTGCCTTTGCTTACGGCCACACCGGCCTGAGTACGCCTGATCTCGTCCGATCTCGGAAGCTAAGCAGGGTCGGGCCTGGTTAGTACTTGGATGGGAGACCGCCTGGGAATACCAGGTGCTGTAAGCTTTTTGTCACTGCCTTGTGGAATTTCAACTCTTTGTCCGTTTTTTCCCACAAGGCTGAAATATGTGCCCTCGCTTTGAAATAAGTAAGCAAGGTTAGTTTGTATTTCATCCAACAATCTGTGCTACAAATTATGGCTACAGTATATGCAATTTCATCCACTTTTTGAGATTGCCTTTTGCTTACGGCCACACCGGCCTGAGTACGCCTGATCTCGTCCGATCTCGGAAGCTAAGCAGGGTCGGGCCTGGTTAGTACTTGGATGGGAGACCGCCTGGGAATACCAGGTGCTGTAAGCTTTTAGTCACTGCCTTGTGGAATTTCAACTCTTTGTCCGTTTTTTCCCACAAGGCTGAAATATGTGCCCTCGCTTTGAAATAAGTAAGCAAGGTTAGTTTGTATTTCATCCAACAATCTGTGCTACAAATTATGGCTACAGTATATGCAATTTCATCCACTTTTTGAGATTGCCTTTTGCTTACGGCCACACCGGCCTGAGTACGCCTGATCTCGTCCGATCTCGGAAGCTAAGCAGGGTCGGGCCTGGTTAGTACTTGGATGGGAGACCGCCTGGGAATACCAGGTGCTGTAAGCTTTTTGTCACTGCCTTGTGGAATTTCAACTCTTTGTCCGTTTTTTCCCACAAGGCTGAAATATGTGCCCTCGCTTTGAAATAAGTAAGCAAGGTTAGTTTGTATTTCATCCAACAATCTGTGCTACAAATTATGGCTACAGTATATGCAATTTCATCCACTTTTTGAGATTGCCTTTCGCTTACGGCCACACCGGCCTGAGTACGCCTGATCTCGTCCGATCTCGGAAGCTAAGCAGGGTCGGGCCTGGTTAGTACTTGGATGGGAGACCGCCTGGGAATACCAGGTGCTGTAAGCTTTTTGTCACTGCCTTGTGGAATTTCATCTCTTTGTCCGTTTTTTCCCACAAGGCTGAAATATGTGCCCTCGCTTTGAAATAAGTAAGCAAGGTTAGTTTGTATTTCATCCAACAATCTGTGCTACAAATTATGGCTACAGTATATGCAATTTCTTCCACTTTTTGAGTGACACAAAGATGCTTATCTAAATGGTGGAAATGCAACAGCTGTTAATCAGGCTCACTTTGACTTTACATGGTGCACCAAGAGATAGTTTCTCGCTTACGGCCACACCGGCCTGAGTACGCCTGATCTCGTCCGATCTCGGAAGCTAAGCAGGGTCGGGCCTGGTTAGTACTTGGATGGGAGACCGCCTGGGAATACCAGGTGCTGTAAGCTTTTTGTCACTGCCTTGTGGAATTTCAACTCTTTGTCCGTTTTTTCCCACAAGGCTGAAATATGTGCCCTCGCTTTGAAATAAGTAAGCAAGGTTAGTTTGTATCTCATCCAACAATCTGTGCTACAAATTATGGCTACAGTATATGCAATTTCATCCACTTTTTGAGATTGCCTTTCGCTTACGGCCACACCGGCCTGAGTACGCCTGATCTCGTCCGATCTCGGAAGCTAAGCAGGGTCGGTCCTGGTTAGTACTTGGATGGGAGACCGCCTGGGAATACCAGGTGCTGTAAGCTTTTTGTCACTGCCTTGTGGAATTTCAACTCTTTGTCCGTTTTTTCCCACAAGGCTGAAATATGTGCCCTCGCTTTGAAATAAGTAAGCAAGGTTAGTTTGTATTTCATCCAACAATCTGTGCTACAAATTATGGCTACAGTATATGCAATTTCATCCACTTTTTGAGATTGCCTTTCGCTTACGGCCACACCGGCCTGAGTACGCCTGATCTCGTCCGATCTCGGAAGCTAAGCAGGGTCGGGCCTGGTTAGTACTTGGATGGGAGACCGCCTGGGAATACCAGGTGCTGTAAGCTTTTTGTCACTGCCTTGTGGAATTTCAACTCTTTGTCCGTTTTTTCCCACAAGGCTGAAATATGTGCCCTCGCTTTGAAATAAGTAAGCAAGGTTAGTTTGTATTTCATCCAACAATCTGTGCTACAAATTATGGCTACAGTATATGCAATTTCATCCACTTTTTGAGATTGCCTTTCGCTTACGGCCACACCGCCTGAGTACGCCTGATCTCGTCCGATCTCGGAAGCTAAGCAGGGTCGGGCCTGGTTAGTACTTGGATGGGAGACCGCCTGGGAATACCAGGTGCTGTAAGCTTTTTGTCACTGCCTTGTGGAATTTCAACTCTTTGTCCGTTTTTTCCCACAAGGCTGAAATATGTGCCCTCGCTTTGAAATAAGTAAGCAAGGTTAGTTTGTATTTCATCCAACAATCTGTGCTACAAATTATGGCTACAGTATATGCAATTTCATCCACTTTTTGAGATTGCCTTTCGCTTAAGGCCACACCGGCCTGAGTACGCCTGATCTCGTCCGATCTCGGAAGCTAAGCAGGGTCGGGCCTGGTTAGTACTTGGATGGGAGACCGCCTGGGAATACCAGGTGCTGTAAGCTTTTAGTCACTGCCTTGTGGAATTTCAACTCTTTGTCCGTTTTTTCCCACAAGGCTGAAATATGTGCCCTCGCTTTGAAATAAGTAAGCAAGGTTAGTTTGTATTTCATCCAACAATCTGTGCTACAAATTATGGCTACAGTATATGCAATTTCATCCACTTTTTGAGATTGCCTTTTGCTTACGGCCACACCGGCCTGAGTACGCCTGATCTCGTCCGATCTCGGAAGCTAAGCAGGGTCGGGCCTGGTTAGTACTTGGATGGGAGACCGCCTGGGAATACCAGGTGCTGTAAGCTTTTTGTCACTGCCTTGTGGAATTTCAACTCTTTGTCCGTTTTTTCCCACAAGGCTGAAATATGTGCCCTCGCTTTGAAATAAGTAAGCAAGGTTAGTTTGTATTTCATCCAACAATCTGTGCTACAAATTATGGCTACAGTATATGCAATTTCATCCACTTTTTGAGATTGCCTTTCGCTTACGGCCACACCGGCCTGAGTACGCCTGATCTCGTCCGATCTCGGAAGCTAAGCAGGGTCGGGCCTGGTTAGTACTTGGATGGGAGACCGCCTGGGAATACCAGGTGCTGTAAGCTTTTTGTCACTGCCTTGTGGAATTTCAACTCTTTGTCCGTTTTTTCCCACAAGGCTGAAATATGTGCCCTCGCTTTGAAATAAGTAAGCAAGGTTAGTTTGTATTTCATCCAACAATCTGTGCTACAAATTATGGCTACAGTATATGCAATTTCATCCACTTTTTGAGATTGCCTTTCGCTTACGGCCACACCGGCCTGAGTACGCCTGATCTCGTCCGATCTCGGAAGCTAAGCAGGGTCGGGCCTGGTTAGTACTTGGATGGGAGACCGCCTGGGAATACCAGGTGCTGTAAGCTTTTTGTCACTGCCTTGTGGAATTTCAACTCTTTGTCCGTTTTTTCCCACAAGGCTGAAATATGTGCCCTCGCTTTGAAATAAGTAAGCAAGGTTAGTTTGTATTTCATCCAACAATCTGTGCTACAAATTATGGCTACAGTATATGCAATTTCATCCACTTTTTGAGATTGCCTTTCGCTTACGGCCACACCGGCCTGAGTACGCCTGATCTCGTCCGATCTCGGAAGCTAAGCAGGGTCGGGCCTGGTTAGTACTTGGATGGGAGACCGCCTGGGAATACCAGGTGCTGTAAGCTTTTTGTCACTGCCTTGTGGAATTTCAACTCTTTGTCCGTTTTTTCCCACAAGGCTGAAATATGTGCCCTCGCTTTGAAATAAGTAAGCAAGGTTAGTTTGTATTTCATCCAACAATCTGTGCTACAAATTATGGCTACAGTATATGCAATTTCTTCCACTTTTTGAGTGACACAAAGATGCTTATCTAAATGGTGGAAATGCAACAGCTGTTAATCAGGCTCACTTTGACTTTACATAGTGCACCAAGAGATAGTTTCTAGCTTACGGCCACACCGGCCTGAGTACGCCTGATCTCGTCCGATCTCGGAAGCTAAGCAGGGTCGGGCCTGGTTAGTACTTGGATGGGAGACCGCCTGGGAATACCAGGTGCTGTAAGCTTTTTGTCACTGCCTTGTGGAATTTCAACTCTTTGTCCGTTTTTTCCCACAAGGCTGAAATATGTGCCCTCGCTTTGAAATAAGTAAGCAAGGTTAGTTTGTATTTCATCCAACAATCTGTGCTACAAATTATGGCTACAGTATATGCAATTTCTTCCACTTTTTGAGTGACACAAAGATGCTTATCTAAATGGTGGAAATGCAACAGCTGTTAATCAGGCTCACTTTGACTTTACATAGTGCACCAAGAGATAGTTTCTAGCTTACGGCCACACCGGCCTGAGTACGCCTGATCTCGTCCGATCTCGGAAGCTAAGCAGGGTCGGGCCTGGTTAGTACTTGGATGGGAGACCGCCTGGGAATACCAGGTGCTGTAAGCTTTTTGTCACTGCCTTGTGGAATTTCAACTCTTTGTCCGTTTTTTCCCACAAGGCTGAAATATGTGCCCTCGCTTTGAAATAAGTAAGCAAGGTTAGTTTGTATTTCATCCAACAATCTGTGCTACAAATTATGGCTACAGTATATGCAATTTCTTCCACTTTTTGAGTGACACAAAGATGCTTATCTAAATGGTGGAAATGAAACAGCTGTTAATCAGGCTCACTTTGACTTTACATAGTGCACCAAGAGATAGTTTCTCGCTTACGGCCACACCGGCCTGAGTACGCCTGATCTCGTCCGATCTCGGAAGCTAAGCAGGGTCGGGCCTGGTTAGTACTTGGATGGGAGACCGCCTGGGAATACCAGGTGCTGTAAGCTTTTTGTCACTGCCTTGTGGAATTTCAACTCTTTGTCCGTTTTTTCCCACAAGGCTGAAATATGTGCCCTCGCTTTGAAATAAGTAAGCAAGGTTAGTTTGTATTTCATCCAACAATCTGTGCTACAAATTATGGCTACAGTATATGCAATTTCATCCACTTTTTGAGATTGCCTTTCGCTTACGGCCACACCGGCCTGAGTACGCCTGATCTCGTCCGATCTCGGAAGCTAAGCAGGGTCGGGCCTGGTTAGTACTTGGATGGGAGACCGCCTGGGAATACCAGGTGCTGTAAGCTTTTAGTCACTGCCTTGTGGAATTTCAACTCTTTGTCCGTTTTTTCCCACAAGGCTGAAATATGTGCCCTCGCTTTGAAATAAGTAAGCAAGGTTAGTTTGTATTTCATCCAACAATCTGTGCTACAAATTATGGCTACAGTATATGCAATTTCATCCACTTTTTGAGATTGCCTTTTGCTTACGGCCACACCGGCCTGAGTACGCCTGATCTCGTCCGATCTCGGAAGCTAAGCAGGGTCGGGCCTGGTTAGTACTTGGATGGGAGACCGCCTGGGAATACCAGGTGCTGTAAGCTTTTTGTCACTGCCTTGTGGAATTTCAACTCTTTGTCCGTTTTTTCCCACAAGGCTGAAATATGTGCCCTCGCTTTGAAATAAGTAAGCAAGGTTAGTTTGTATTTCATCCAACAATCTGTGCTACAAATTATGGCTACAGTATATGCAATTTCATCCACTTTTTGAGATTGCCTTTCGCTTACGGCCACACCGGCCTGAGTACGCCTGATCTCGTCCGATCTCGGAAGCTAAGCAGGGTCGGGCCTGGTTAGTACTTGGATGGGAGACCGCCTGGGAATACCAGGTGCTGTAAGCTTTTTGTCACTGCCTTGTGGAATTTCATCTCTTTGTCCGTTTTTTCCCACAAGGCTGAAATATGTGCCCTCGCTTTGAAATAAGTAAGCAAGGTTAGTTTGTATTTCATCCAACAATCTGTGCTACAAATTATGGCTACAGTATATGCAATTTCTTCCACTTTTTGAGTGACACAAAGATGCTTATCTAAATGGTGGAAATGCAACAGCTGTTAATCAGGCTCACTTTGACTTTACATGGTGCACCAAGAGATAGTTTCTCGCTTACGGCCACACCGGCCTGAGTACGCCTGATCTCGTCCGATCTCGGAAGCTAAGCAGGGTCGGGCCTGGTTAGTACTTGGATGGGAGACCGCCTGGGAATACCAGGTGCTGTAAGCTTTTTGTCACTGCCTTGTGGAATTTCAACTCTTTGTCCGTTTTTTCCCACAAGGCTGAAATATGTGCCCTCGCTTTGAAATAAGTAAGCAAGGTTAGTTTGTATCTCATCCAACAATCTGTGCTACAAATTATGGCTACAGTATATGCAATTTCATCCACTTTTTGAGATTGCCTTTCGCTTACGGCCACACCGGCCTGAGTACGCCTGATCTCGTCCGATCTCGGAAGCTAAGCAGGGTCGGTCCTGGTTAGTACTTGGATGGGAGACCGCCTGGGAATACCAGGTGCTGTAAGCTTTTTGTCACTGCCTTGTGGAATTTCAACTCTTTGTCCGTTTTTTCCCACAAGGCTGAAATATGTGCCCTCGCTTTGAAATAAGTAAGCAAGGTTAGTTTGTATTTCATCCAACAATCTGTGCTACAAATTATGGCTACAGTATATGCAATTTCATCCACTTTTTGAGATTGCCTTTCGCTTACGGCCACACCGGCCTGAGTACGCCTGATCTCGTCCGATCTCGGAAGCTAAGCAGGGTCGGGCCTGGTTAGTACTTGGATGGGAGACCGCCTGGGAATACCAGGTGCTGTAAGCTTTTTGTCACTGCCTTGTGGAATTTCAACTCTTTGTCCGTTTTTTCCCACAAGGCTGAAATATGTGCCCTCGCTTTGAAATAAGTAAGCAAGGTTAGTTTGTATTTCATCCAACAATCTGTGCTACAAATTATGGCTACAGTATATGCAATTTCATCCACTTTTTGAGATTACCTTTCGCTTACGGCCACACCGCCTGAGTACGCCTGATCTCGTCCGATCTCGGAAGCTAAGCAGGGTCGGGCCTGGTTAGTACTTGGATGGGAGACCGCCTGGGAATACCAGGTGCTGTAAGCTTTTTGTCACTGCCTTGTGGAATTTCAACTCTTTGTCCGTTTTTTCCCACAAGGCTGAAATATGTGCCCTCGCTTTGAAATAAGTAAGCAAGGTTAGTTTGTATTTCATCCAACAATCTGTGCTACAAATTATGGCTACAGTATATGCAATTTCATCCACTTTTTGAGATTGCCTTTCGCTTAAGGCCACACCGGCCTGAGTACGCCTGATCTCGTCCGATCTCGGAAGCTAAGCAGGGTCGGGCCTGGTTAGTACTTGGATGGGAGACCGCCTGGGAATACCAGGTGCTGTAAGCTTTTAGTCACTGCCTTGTGGAATTTCAACTCTTTGTCCGTTTTTTCCCACAAGGCTGAAATATGTGCCCTCGCTTTGAAATAAGTAAGCAAGGTTAGTTTGTATTTCATCCAACAATCTGTGCTACAAATTATGGCTACAGTATATGCAATTTCATCCACTTTTTGAGATTGCCTTTTGCTTACGGCCACACCGGCCTGAGTACGCCTGATCTCGTCCGATCTCGGAAGCTAAGCAGGGTTGGGCCTGGTTAGTACTTGGATGGGAGACCGCCTGGGAATACCAGGTGCTGTAAGCTTTTTGTCACTGCCTTGTGGAATTTCAACTCTTTGTCCGTTTTTTCCCACAAGGCTGAAATATGTGCCCTCGCTTTGAAATAAGTAAGCAAGGTTAGTTTGTATTTCATCCAACAATCTGTGCTACAAATTATGGCTACAGTATATGCAATTTCATCCACTTTTTGAGATTGCCTTTCGCTTACGGCCACACCGGCCTGAGTACGCCTGATCTCGTCCGATCTCGGAAGCTAAGCAGGGTCGGGCCTGGTTAGTACTTGGATGGGAGACCGCCTGGGAATACCAGGTGCTGTAAGCTTTTTGTCACTGCCTTGTGGAATTTCAACTCTTTGTCCGTTTTTTCCCACAAGGCTGAAATATGTGCCCTCGCTTTGAAATAAGTAAGCAAGGTTAGTTTGTATTTCATCCAACAATCTGTGCTACAAATTATGGCTACAGTATATGCAATTTCATCCACTTTTTGAGATTGCCTTTCGATTACGGCCACACCGGCCTGAGTACACCTGATCTCGTCCGATCTCGGAAGCTAAGCAGGGTCGGGCCTGGTTAGTACTTGGATGGGAGACCGCCTGGGAATACCAGGTGCTGTAAGCTTTTTGTCACTGCCTTGTGGAATTTCAACTCTTTGTCCGTTTTTTCCCACAAGGCTGAAATATGTGCCCTCGCTTTGAAATAAGTAAGCAAGGTTAGTTTGTATTTCATCCAACAATCTGTGCTACAAATTATGGCTACAGTATATGCAATTTCATCCACTTTTTGAGATTGCCTTTCGCTTACGGCCACACCGGCCTGAGTACGCCTGATCTCGTCCGATCTCGGAAGCTAAGCAGGGTCGGGCCTGGTTAGTACTTGGATGGGAGACCGCCTGGGAATACCAGGTGCTGTAAGCTTTTTGTCACTGCCTTGTGGAATTTCAACTCTTTGTCCGTTTTTTCCCACAAGGCTGAAATATGTGCCCTCGCTTTGAAATAAGTAAGCAAGGTTAGTTTGTATTTCATCCAACAATCTGTGCTACAAATTATGGCTACAGTATATGCAATTTCATCCACTTTTTGAGATTGCCTTTCGCTTAAGGCCACACCGGCCTGAGTACGCCTGATCTCGTCCGATCTCGGAAGCTAAGCAGGGTCGGGCCTGGTTAGTACTTGGATGGGAGACCGCCTGGGAATACCAGGTGCTGTAAGCTTTTTGTCACTGCCTTGTGGAATTTCAACTCTTTGTCCGTTTTTTCCCACAAGGCTGAAATATGTGCCCTCGCTTTGAAATAAGTAAGCAAGGTTAGTTTGTATTTCATCCAACAATCTGTGCTACAAATTATGGCTACAGTATATGCAATTTCATCCACTTTTTGAGATTGCCTTTCGCTTACGGCCACACCGGCCTGAGTACACCTGATCTCGTCCGATCTCGGAAGCTAAGCAGGGTCGGGCCTGGTTAGTACTTGGATGGGAGACCGCCTGGGAATACCAGGTGCTGTAAGCTTTTTGTCACTGCCTTGTGGAATTTCAACTCTTTGTCCGTTTTTTCCCACAAGGCTGAAATATGTGCCCTCGCTTTGAAATAAGTAAGCAAGGTTAGTTTGTATTTCATCCAACAATCTGTGCTACAAATTATGGCTACAGTATATGCAATTTCATCCACTTTTTGAGATTGCCTTTCGCTTACGGCCACACCGGCCTGAGTACGCCTGATCTCGTCCGATCTCGGAAGCTAAGCAGGGTCGGGCCTGGTTAGTACTTGGATGGGAGACCGCCTGGGAATACCAGGTGCTGTAAGCTTTTTGTCACTGCCTTGTGGAATTTCAACTCTTTGTCCGTTTTTTCCCACAAGGCTGAAATATGTGCCCTCGCTTTGAAATAAGTAAGCAAGGTTAGTTTGTATTTCATCCAACAATCTGTGCTACAAATTATGGCTACAGTATATGCAATTTCTTCCACTTTTTGAGTGACACAAAGATGCTTATCTAAATGGTGGAAATGCAACAGCTGTTAATCAGGCTCACTTTGACTTTACATAGTGCACCAAGAGATAGTTTCTAGCTTACGGCCACACTGGCCTGAGTACGCCTGATCTCGTCCGATCTCGGAAGCTAAGCAGGGTCGGGCCTGGTTAGTACTTGGATGGGAGACCGCCTGGGAATACCAGGTGCTGTAAGCTTTTTGTCACTGCCTTGTGGAATTTCAACTCTTTGTCCGTTTTTTCCCACAAGGCTGAAATATGTGCCCTCGCTTTGAAATAAGTAAGCAAGGTTAGTTTGTATTTCATCCAACAATCTGTGCTACAAATTATGGCTACAGTATATGCAATTTCATCCACTTTTTGAGATTGCCTTTCGCTTACGGCCACACCGGCCTGAGTACGCCTGATCTCATCCGATCTCGGAAGCTAAGCAGGGTCGGGCCTGGTTAGTACTTGGATGGGAGACCGCCTGGGAATACCAGGTGCTGTAAGCTTTTTGTCACTGCCTTGTGGAATTTCAACTCTTTGTCCGTTTTTTCCCACAAGGCTGAAATATGTGCCCTCGCTTTGAAATAAGTAAGCAAGGTTAGTTTGTATTTCATCCAACAATCTGTGCTACAAATTATGGCTACAGTATATGCAATTTCATCCACTTTTTGAGATTGACTTTCGCTTACGGCCACACCGGCCTGAGTACGCCTGATCTCGTCCGATCTTGGAAGCTAAGCAGGGTCGGGCCTGGTTAGTACTTGGATGGGAGACCGCCTGGGAATACCAGGTGCTGTAAGCTTTTTGTCACTGCCTTGTGGAATTTCAACTCTTTGTCCGTTTTTTCCCACAAGGCTGAAATATGTGCCCTCGCTTTGAAATAAGTAAGCAAGGTTAGTTTCTATTTCATCCAACAATCTGTGCTACAAATTATGGCTACAGTATATGCAATTTCATCCACTTTTTGAGATTGCCTTTCGCTTACGGCCACACCGGCCTGAGTACGCCTGATCTCGTCCGATCTCGGAAGCTAAGCAGGGTCGGGCCTGGTTAGTACTTGGATGGGAGACCGCCTGGGAATACCAGGTGCTGTAAGCTTTTTGTCACTGCCTTGTGGAATTTCAACTCTTTGTCCGTTTTTTCCCACAAGGCTGAAATATGTGCCCTCGCTTTGAAATAAGTAAGCAAGGTTAGTTTGTATTTCATCCAACAATCTGTGCTACAAATTATGGCTACAGTATATGCAATTTCATCCACTTTTTGAGATTGCATTTCGCTTACGGCCACACCGGCCTGAGTACACCTGATCTCGTCCGATCTCGGAAGCTAAGCAGGGTCGGGCCTGGTTAGTACTTGGATGGGAGACCGCCTGGGAATACCAGGTGCTGTAAGCTTTTTGTCACTGCCTTGTGGAATTTCAACTCTTTGTCCGTTTTTTCCCACAAGGCTGAAATATGTGCCCTCGCTTTGAAATAAGTAAGCAAGGTTAGTTTGTATTTCATCCAACAATCTGTGCTACAAATTATGGCTACAGTATATGCAATTTCATCCACTTTTTGAGATTGCCTTTCGCTTACGGCCACACCGGCCTGAGTACGCCTGATCTCATCCGATCTCGGAAGCTAAGCAGGGTCGGGCCTGGTTAGTACTTGGATGGGAGACCGCCTGGGAATACCAGGTGCTGTAAGCTTTTTGTCACTGCCTTGTGGAATTTCAACTCTTTGTCCGTTTTTTCCCACAAGGCTGAAATATGTGCCCTCGCTTTGAAATAAGTAAGCAAGGTTAGTTTGTATTTCATCCAACAATCTTTGCTACAAATTATGGCTACAGTATATGCAATTTCATCCACTTTTTGAGATTGACTTTCGCTTACGGCCACACCGGCCTGAGTACGCCTGATCTCGTCCGATCTTGGAAGCTAAGCAGGGTCGGGCCTGGTTAGTACTTGGATGGGAGACCGCCTGGGAATACCAGGTGCTGTAAGCTTTTTGTCACTGCCTTGTGGAATTTCAACTCTTTGTCCGTTTTTTCCCACAAGGCTGAAATATGTGCCCTCGCTTTGAAATAAGTAAGCAAGGTTAGTTTCTATTTCATCCAACAATCTGTGCTACAAATTATGGCTACAGTATATGCAATTTCATCCACTTTTTGAGATTGCCTTTCGCTTACGGCCACACCGGCCTGAGTACGCCTGATCTCGTCCGATCTCGGAAGCTAAGCAGGGTCGGGCCTGGTTAGTACTTGGATGGGAGACCGCCTGGGAATACCAGGTGCTGTAAGCTTTTTGTCACTGCCTTGTGGAATTTCAACTCTTTGTCCGTTTTTTCCCACAAGGCTGAAATATGTGCCCTCGCTTTGAAATAAGTAAGCAAGGTTAGTTTGTATTTCATCCAACAATCTGTGCTACAAATTATGGCTACAGTATATGCAATTTCATCCACTTTTTGAGATTGCCTTTCGCTTACGGCCACACCGGCCTGAGTACACCTGATCTCGTCCGATCTCGGAAGCTAAGCAGGGTCGGGCCTGGTTAGTACTTGGATGGGAGACCGCCTGGGAATACCAGGTGCTGTAAGCTTTTTGTCACTGCCTTGTGGAATTTCAACTCTTTGTCCGTTTTTTCCCACAAGGCTGAAATATGTGCCCTCGCTTTGAAATAAGTAAGCAAGGTTAGTTTGTATTTCATCCAACAATCTGTGCTACAAATTATGGCTACAGTATATGCAATTTCATCCACTTTTTGAGATTGCCTATTGCTTACGGCCACACCGGCCTGAGTACGCCTGATCTCGTCCGATCTCGGAAGCTAAGCAGGGTCGGGCCTGGTTAGTACTTGGATGGGAGACCGCCTGGGAATACCAGGTGCTGTAAGCTTTTTGTCACTGCCTTGTGGAATTTCAACTCTTTGTCCGTTTTTTCCCACAAGGCTGAAATATGTGCCCTCGCTTTGAAATAAGTAAGCAAGGTTAGTTTGTATTTCATCCAACAATCTGTGCTACAAATTATGGCTACAGTATATGCAATTTCTTCCACTTTTTGAGTGACACAAAGATGCTTATCTAAATGGTGGAAATGCAACAGCTGTTAATCAGGCTCACTTTGACTTTACATAGTGCACCAAGAGATAGTTTCTAGCTTACGGCCACACCGGCCTGAGTACGCCTGATCTCGTCCGATCTCGGAAGCTAAGCAGGGTCGGGCCTGGTTAGTACTTGGATGGGAGACCGCCTGGGAATACCAGGTGCTGTAAGCTTTTTGTCACTGCCTTGTGGAATTTCAACTCTTTGTCCGTTTTTTCCCACAAGGCTGAAATATGTGCCCTCGCTTTGAAATAAGTAAGCAAGGTTAGTTTGTATTTCATCCAACAATCTGTGCTACAAATTATGGCTACAGTATATGCAATTTCTTCCACTTTTTGAGTGACACAAAGATGCTTATCTAAATGGTGGAAATGCAACAGCTGTTAATCAGGCTCACTTTGACTTTACATAGTGCACCAAGAGATAGTTTCTCGCTTACGGCCACACCGGCCTGAGTACGCCTGATCTCGTCCGATCTCGGAAGCTAAGCAGGGTCGGGCCTGGTTAGTACTTGGATGGGAGACCGCCTGGGAATACCAGGTGCTGTAAGCTTTTTGTCACTGCCTTGTGGAATTTCAACTCTTTGTCCGTTTTTTCCCACAAGGCTGAAATATGTGCCCTCGCTTTGAAATAAGTAAGCAAGGTTAGTTTCTATTTCATCCAACAATCTGTGCTACAAATTATGGCTACAGTATATGCAATTTCATCCACTTTTTGAGATTGCCTTTCGCTTACGGCCACACCGGCCTGAGTACGCCTGATCTCGTCCGATCTCGGAAGCTAAGCAGGGTCGGGCCTGGTTAGTACTTGGATGGGAGACCGCCTGGGAATACCAGGTGCTGTAAGCTTTTTGTCACTGCCTTGTGGAATTTCAACTCTTTGTCCGTTTTTTCCCACAAGGCTGAAATATGTGCCCTCGCTTTGAAATAAGTAAGCAAGGTTAGTTTGTATTTCATCCAACAATCTGTGCTACAAATTATGGCTACAGTATATGCAATTTCATCCACTTTTTGAGATTGCCTTTCGCTTACGGCCACACCGGCCTGAGTACACCTGATCTCGTCCGATCTCGGAAGCTAAGCAGGGTCGGGCCTGGTTAGTACTTGGATGGGAGACCGCCTGGGAATACCAGGTGCTGTAAGCTTTTTGTCACTGCCTTGTGGAATTTCAACTCTTTGTCCGTTTTTTCCCACAAGGCTGAAATATGTGCCCTCGCTTTGAAATAAGTAAGCAAGGTTAGTTTGTATTTCATCCAACAATCTGTGCTACAAATTATGGCTACAGTATATGCAATTTCATCCACTTTTTGAGATTGCCTATTGCTTACGGCCACACCGGCCTGAGTACGCCTGATCTCGTCCGATCTCGGAAGCTAAGCAGGGTCGGGCCTGGTTAGTACTTGGATGGGAGACCGCCTGGGAATACCAGGTGCTGTAAGCTTTTTGTCACTGCCTTGTGGAATTTCAACTCTTTGTCCGTTTTTTCCCACAAGGCTGAAATATGTGCCCTCGCTTTGAAATAAGTAAGCAAGGTTAGTTTGTATTTCATCCAACAATCTGTGCTACAAATTATGGCTACAGTATATGCAATTTCTTCCACTTTTTGAGTGACACAAAGATGCTTATCTAAATGGTGGAAATGCAACAGCTGTTAATCAGGCTCACTTTGACTTTACATAGTGCACCAAGAGATAGTTTCTAGCTTACGGCCACACCGGCCTGAGTACGCCTGATCTCGTCCGATCTCGGAAGCTAAGCAGGGTCGGGCCTGGTTAGTACTTGGATGGGAGACCGCCTGGGAATACCAGGTGCTGTAAGCTTTTTGTCACTGCCTTGTGGAATTTCAACTCTTTGTCCGTTTTTTCCCACAAGGCTGAAATATGTGCCCTCGCTTTGAAATAAGTAAGCAAGGTTAGTTTGTATTTCATCCAACAATCTGTGCTACAAATTATGGCTACAGTATATGCAATTTCTTCCACTTTTTGAGTGACACAAAGATGCTTATCTAAATGGTGGAAATGCAACAGCTGTTAATCAGGCTCACTTTGACTTTACATAGTGCACCAAGAGATAGTTTCTCGCTTACGGCCACACCGGCCTGAGTACGCCTGATCTCGTCCGATCTCGGAAGCTAAGCAGGGTCGGGCCTGGTTAGTACTTGGATGGGAGACCGCCTGGGAATACCAGGTGCTGTAAGCTTTTTGTCACTGCCTTGTGGAATTTCAACTCTTTGTCCGTTTTTTCCCACAAGGCTGAAATATGTGCCCTCGCTTTGAAATAAGTAAGCAAGGTTAGTTTGTATTTCATCCAACAATCTGTGCTACAAATTATGGCTACAGTATATGCAATTTCTTCCACTTTTTGAGTGACACAAAGATGCTTATCTAAATGGTGGAAATGCAACAGCTGTTAATCAGGCTCACTTTGACTTTACATAGTGCACCAAGAGATAGTTTCTCGCTTACGGCCACACCGGCCTGAGTACGCCTGATCTCGTCCGATCTCGGAAGCTAAGCAGGGTCGGGCCTGGTTAGTACTTGGATGGGAGACCGCCTGGGAATACCAGGTGCTGTAAGCTTTTTGTCACTGCCTTGTGGAATTTCAACTCTTTGTCCGTTTTTTCCCACAAGGCTGAAATATGTGCCCTCGCTTTGAAATAAGTAAGCAAGGTTAGTTTGTATTTCATCCAACAATCTGTGCTACAAATTATGGCTACAGTATATGCAATTTCTTCCACTTTTTGAGTGACACAAAGATGCTTATCTAAATGGTGGAAATGCAACAGCTGTTAATCAGGCTCACTTTGACTTTACATGGTGCACCAAGAGATAGTTTCTCGCTTACGGCCACACCGGCCTGAGTACGCCTGATCTCGTCCTATCTCGGAAGCTAAGCAGGGTCGGGCCTGGTTAGTACTTGGATGGGAGACCGCCTGGGAATACCAGGTGCTGTAAGCTTTTTGTCACTGCCTTGTGGAATTTCAACTCTTTGTCCGTTTTTTCCCACAAGGCTGAAATATGTGCCCTCGCTTTGAAATAAGTAAGCAAGGTTAGTTTGTATCTCATCCAACAATCTGTGCTACAAATTATGGCTACAGTATATGCAATTTCATCCACTTTTTGAGATCGCCTTTCGCTTACGGCCACACCGGCCTGAGTACGCCTGATCTCGTCCGATCTCGGAAGTTAAGCAGGGTCGGGCCTGGTTAGTACTTGGATGGGAGACCGCCTGGGAATACCAGGTGCTGTAAGCTTTTTGTCACTGCCTTGTGGAATTTCAACTCTTTGTCCGTTTTTTCCCACAAGGCTGAAATATGTGCCCTCGCTTTGAAATAAGTAAGCAAGGTTAGTTTGTATTTCATCCAACAATCTGTGCTACAAATTATGGCTACAGTATATGCAATTTCATCCACTTTTTGAGATTGCCTTTCGCTTACGGCCACACCGGCCTGAGTACGCCTGATCTTGTCCGATCTCGGAAGCTAAGCAGGGTCGGGCCTGGTTAGTACTTGGATGGGAGACCGCCTGGGAATACCAGGTGCTGTAAGCTTTTTGTCACTGCCTTGTGGAATTTCATCTCTTTGTCCGTTTTTTCCCACAAGGCTGAAATATGTGCCCTCGCTTTGAAATAAGTAAGCAAGGTTAGTTTGTATTTCATCCAACAATCTGTGCTACAAATTATGGCTACAGTATATGCAATTTCTTCCACTTTTTGAGTGACACAAAGATGCTTATCTAAATGGTGGAAATGCAACAGCTGTTAATCAGGCTCACTTTGACTTTACATGGTGCACCAAGAGATAGTTTCTCGCTTACGGCCATACCGGCCTGAGTACGCCTGATCTCGTCCGATCTCGGAAGCTAAGCAGGGTCGGGCCTGGTTAGTACTTGGATGGGAGACCGCCTGGGAATACCAGGTGCTGTAAGCTTTTTGTCACTGCCTTGTGGAATTTCAACTCTTTGTCCGTTTTTTCCCACAAGGCTGAAATATGTGCCCTCGCTTTGAAATAAGTAAGCAAGGTTAGTTTGTATTTCATCCAACAATCTGTGCTACAAATTATGGCTACAGTATATGCAATTTCATCCACTTTTTGAGATTGCCTTTCGCTTACGGCCACACCGGCCTGAGTACGCCTGATCTCGTCCGATCTCGGAAGCTAAGCAGGGTCGGTCCTGGTTAGTACTTGGATGGGAGACCGCCTGGGAATACCAGGTGCTGTAAGCTTTTTGTCACTGCCTTGTGGAATTTCAACTCTTTGTCCGTTTTTTCCCACAAGGCTGAAATATGTGCCCTCGCTTTGAAATAAGTAAGCAAGGTTAGTTTGTATTTCATCCAACAATCTGTGCTACAAATTATGGCTACAGTATATGCAATTTCATCCACTTTTTGAGATTGCCTTTCGCTTACGGCCACACCGGCCTGAGTACGCCTGATCTCGTCCGATCTCGGAAGCTAAGCAGGGTCGGGCCTGGTTAGTACTTGGATGGGAGACCGCCTGGGAATACCAGGTGCTGTAAGCTTTTTGTCACTGCCTTGTGGAATTTCAACTCTTTGTCCGTTTTTTCCCACAAGGCTGAAATATGTGCCCTCGCTTTGAAATAAGTAAGCAAGGTTAGTTTGTATTTCATCCAACAATCTGTGCTACAAATTATGGCTACAGTATATGCAATTTCATCCACTTTTTGAGATTACCTTTCGCTTACGGCCACACCGGCCTGAGTACGCCTGATCTCGTCCGATCTCGGAAGCTAAGCAGGGTCGGGCCTGGTTAGTACTTGGATGGGAGACCGCCTGGGAATACCAGGTGCTGTAAGCTTTTTGTCACTGCCTTGTGGAATTTCAACTCTTTGTCCGTTTTTTCCCACAAGGCTGAAATATGTGCCCTCGCTTTGAAATAAGTAAGCAAGGTTAGTTTGTATTTCATCCAACAATCTGTGCTACAAATTATGGCTACAGTATATGCAATTTCTTCCACTTTTTGAGTGACACAAAGATGCTTATCTAAATGGTGGAAATGCAACAGCTGTTAATCAGGCTCACTTTGACTTTACATGGTGCACCAAGAGATAGTTTCTCGCTTACGGCCACACCGGCCTGAGTACGCCTGATCTCGTCCGATCTCGGAAGCTAAGCAGGGTCGGGCCTGGTTAGTACTTGGATGGGAGACCGCCTGGGAATACCAGGTGCTGTAAGCTTTTTGTCACTGCCTTGTGGAATTTCAACTCTTTGTCCGTTTTTTCCCACAAGGCTGAAATATGTGCCCTCGCTTTGAAATAAGTAAGCAAGGTTAGTTTGTATCTCATCCAACAATCTGTGCTACAAATTATGGCTACAGTATATGCAATTTCATCCACTTTTTGAGATCGCCTTTCGCTTACGGCCACACCGGCCTGAGTACGCCTGATCTCGTCCGATCTCGGAAGTTAAGCAGGGTCGGGCCTGGTTAGTACTTGGATGGGAGACCGCCTGGGAATACCAGGTGCTGTAAGCTTTTTGTCACTGCCTTGTGGAATTTCAACTCTTTGTCCGTTTTTTCCCACAAGGCTGAAATATGTGCCCTCGCTTTGAAATAAGTAAGCAAGGTTAGTTTGTATTTCATCCAACAATCTGTGCTACAAATTATGGCTACAGTATATGCAATTTCATCCACTTTTTGAGATCGCCTTTTGCTTACGGCCACACAGGCCTGAGTACGCCTGATCTCGTCCGATCTCGGAAGCTAAGCAGGGTCGGGCCTGGTTAGTACTTGGATGGGAGACCGCCTGGGAATACCAGGTGCTGTAAGCTTTTTGTCACTGCCTTGTGGAATTTCAACTCTTTGTCCGTTTTTTCCCACAAGGCTGAAATATGTGCCCTCGCTTTGAAATAAGTAAGCAAGGTTAGTTTGTATTTCATCCAACAATCTGTGCTACAAATTATGGCTACAGTATATGCAATTTCTTCCACTTTTTGAGTGACACAAAGATGCTTATCTAAATGGTGGAAATGCAACAGCTGTTAATCAGGCTCACTTTGACTTTACATAGTGCACCAAGAGATAGTTTCTCGCTTACGGCCACACCGGCCTGAGTACGCCTGATCTCGTCCGATCTCGGAAGCTAAGCAGGTTCGGGCCTGGTTAGTACTTGGATGGGAGACCGCCTGGGAATACCAGGTGCTGTAAGCTTTTTGTCACTGCCTTGTGGAATTTCAACTCTTTGTCCGTTTTTTCCCACAAGGCTGAAATATGTGCCCTCGCTTTGAAATAAGTAAGCAAGGTTAGTTTGTATTTCATCCAACAATCTGTGCTACAAATTATGGCTACAGTATATGCAATTTCTTCCACTTTTTGAGTGACACAAAGATGCTTATCTAAATGGTGGAAATGCAACAGCTGTTAATCAGGCTCACTTTGACTTTACATGGTGCACCAAGAGATAGTTTCTTGCTTACGGCCACACCGGCCTGAGTACGCCTGATCTCGTCCGATCTCGGAAGCTAAGCAGGGTCTGGCCTGGTTAGTACTTGGATGGGAGACCGCCTGGGAATACCAGGTGCTGTAAGCTTTTTGTCACTGCCTTGTGGAATTTCAACTCTTTGTCCGTTTTTTCCCACAAGGCTGAAATATGTGCCCTCGCTTTGAAATAAGTAAGCAAGGTTAGTTTGTATCTCATCCAACAATCTGTGCTACAAATTATGGCTACAGTATATGCAATTTCATCCACTTTTTGAGATTGCCTTTCGCTTACGGCCACACCGGCCTGAGTACGCCTGATCTCGTCCGATCTCGGAAGCTAAGCAGGGTCGGGCCTGGTTAGTACTTGGATGGGAGACCGCCTAGGAATACCAGGTGCTGTAAGCTTTTTGTCACTGCCTTGTGGAATTTCAACTCTTTGTCCGTTTTTTTCCCACAAGGCTGAAATATGTGCCCTCGCTTTGAAATAAGTAAGCAAGGTTAGTTTGTATTTCATCCAACAATCTGTGCTACAAATTATGGCTACAGTATATGCAATTTCTTCCACTTTTTGAGTGACACAAAGATGCTTATCTAAATGGTGGAAATGCAACAGCTGTTAATCAGGCTCACTTTGACTTTACATGGTGCACCAAGAGATAGTTTCTCGCTTACGGCCACACCGGCCTGAGTACGCCTGATCTCGTCCGATCTCGGAAGCTAAGCAGGGTCGGGCCTGGTTAGTACTTGGATGGGAGACCGCCTGGGAATACCAGGTGCTGTAAGCTTTTTGTCACTGCCTTGTGGAATTTCAACTCTTTGTCCGTTTTTTCCCACAAGGCTGAAATATGTGCCCTCGCTTTGAAATAAGTTAGCAAGGTTAGTTTGTATTTCATCCAACAATCTGTGCTACAAATTATGGCTACAGTATATGCAATTTCATCCACTTTTTGAGATCGCCTTTCGCTTACGGCCACACCGGCCTTAGTACCCCTGATCTCGTCCGATCTCGGAAGCTAAGCAGGGTCGGGCCTGGTTAGTACTTGGATGGGAGACCGCCTGGGAATACCAGGTGCTGTAAGCTTTTTGTCACTGCCTTGTGGAATTTCAACTCTTTGTCCGTTTTTTCCCACAAGGCTGAAATATGTGCCCTCGCTTTGAAATAAGTAAGCAAGGTTAGTTTGTATCTCATCCAACAATCTGTGCTACAAATTATGGCTACAGTATATGCAATTTCATCCACTTTTTGAGATCGCCTTTCGCTTACGGCCACACCGGCCTGAGTACGCCTGATCTCGTCCGATCTCGGAAGCTAAGCAGGGTCGGGCCTGGTTAGTACTTGGATGGGAGACCGCCTGGGAATACCAGGTGCTGTAAGCTTTTTGTCACTGCCTTGTGGAATTTCAACTCTTTGTCCGTTTTTTCCCACAAGGCTGAAATATGTGCCCTCGCTTTGAAATAAGTAAGCAAGGTTAGTTTGTATCTCATCCAACAATCTGTGCTACAAATTATGGCTACAGTATATGCAATTTCATCCACTTTTTGAGATTGCCTTTCGCTTACGGCCACACCGGCCTGAGTACGCCTGATCTCGTCCGATCTCGGAAGCTAAGCAGGGTCGGGCCTGGTTAGTACTTGGATGGGAGACCGCCTAGGAATACCAGGTGCTGTAAGCTTTTTGTCACTGCCTTGTGGAATTTCAACTCTTTGTCCGTTTTTTTCCCACAAGGCTGAAATATGTGCCCTCGCTTTGAAATAAGTAAGCAAGGTTAGTTTGTATTTCATCCAACAATCTGTGCTACAAATTATGGCTACAGTATATGCAATTTCTTCCACTTTTTGAGTGACACAAAGATGCTTATCTAAATGGTGGAAATGCAACAGCTGTTAATCAGGCTCACTTTGACTTTACATGGTGCACCAAGAGATAGTTTCTCGCTTACGGCCACACCGGCCTGAGTACGCCTGATCTCGTCCGATCTCGGAAGCTAAGCAGGGTCGGGCCTGGTTAGTACTTGGATGGGAGACCGCCTGGGAATACCAGGTGCTGTAAGCTTTTTGTCACTGCCTTGTGGAATTTCAACTCTTTGTCCGTTTTTTCCCACAAGGCTGAAATATGTGCCCTCGCTTTGAAATAAGTTAGCAAGGTTAGTTTGTATTTCATCCAACAATCTGTGCTACAAATTATGGCTACAGTATATGCAATTTCATCCACTTTTTGAGATCACCTTTCGCTTACGGCCACACCAGCCTGAGTACCCCTGATCTCGTCCGATCTCGGAAGCTAAGCAGGGTCGGGCCTGGTTAGTACTTGGATGGGAGACCGCCTGGGAATACCAGGTGCTGTAAGCTTTTTGTCACTGCCTTGTGGAATTTCAACTCTTTGTCCGTTTTTTCCCACAAGGCTGAAATATGTGCCCTCGCTTTGAAATAAGTAAGCAAGGTTAGTTTGTATCTCATCCAACAATCTGTGCTACAAATTATGGCTACAGTATATGCAATTTCATCCACTTTTTGAGATCGCCTTTCGCTTACGGCCACACCGGCCTGAGTACGCCTGATCTCGTCCGATCTCGGAAGCTAAGCAGGGTCGGGCCTGGTTAGTACTTGGATGGGAGACCGCCTGGGAATACCAGGTGCTGTAAGCTTTTTGTCACTGCCTTGTGGAATTTCAACTCTTTGTCCGTTTTTTCCCACAAGGCTGAAATATGTGCCCTCGCTTTGAAATAAGTAAGCAAGGTTAGTTTGTATTTCATCCAACAATCTGTGCTACAAATTATGGCTACAGTATATGCAATTTCATCCACTTTTTGAGATCGCCTTTCGCTTACGGCCACACCGGCCTGAGTACGCCTGATCTCGTCCGATCTCGGAAGCTAAGCAGGGTCGGGCCTGGTTAGTACTTGGATGGGAGACCGCCTGGGAATACCAGGTGCTGTAAGCTTTTTGTCACTGCCTTGTGGAATTTCAACTCTTTGTCCGTTTTTTCCCACAAGGCTGAAATATGTGCCCTCGCTTTGAAATAAGTAAGCAAGGTTAGTTTGTATTTCATCCAACAATCTGTGCTACAAATTATGGCTACAGTATATGCAATTTCTTCCACTTTTTGAGTGACACAAAGATGCTTATCTAAATGGTGGAAATGCAACAGCTGTTAATCAGGCTCACTTTGACTTTACATGGTGCACCAAGAGATAGTTTCTTGCTTACGGCCACACCGGCCTGAGTACGCCTGATCTCGTCCGATCTCGGAAGCTAAGCAGGGTCGGGCCTGGTTAGTACTTGGATGGGAGACCGCCTGGGAATACCAGGTGCTGTAAGCTTTTTGTCACTGCCTTGTGGAATTTCAACTCTTTGTCCGTTTTTTCCCACAAGGCTGAAATATGTGCCCTCGCTTTGAAATAAGTAAGCAAGGTTAGTTTGTATTTCATCCAACAATCTGTGCTACAAATTATGGCTACAGTATATGCAATTTCATCCACTTTTTGAGATTGCCTTTCGCTTACGGCCACACCGGCCTGAGTACGCCTGATCTCGTCCGATCTCGGAAGCTAAGCAGGGTCGGGCCTGGTTAGTACTTGGATGGGAGACCGCCTGGGAATACCAGGTGCTGTAAGCTTTTTGTCACTGCCTTGTGGAATTTCAACTCTTTGTCCGTTTTTTCCCACAAGGCTGAAATATGTGCCCTCGCTTTGAAATAAGTAAGCAAGGTTAGTTTGTATCTCATCCAACAATCTGTGCTACAAATTATGGCTACAGTATATGCAATTTCATCCACTTTTTGAGATCGCCTTTCGCTTACGGCCACACCGGCCTGAGTACGCCTGATCTCGTCCGATCTCGGAAGCTAAGCAGGGTCGGGCCTGGTTAGTACTTGGATGTGAGACCGCCTGGGAATACCAGGTGCTGTAAGCTTTTTGTCACTGCCTTGTGGAATTTCAACTCTTTGTCCGTTTTTTCCCACAAGGCTGAAATATGTGCCCTCGCTTTGAAATAAGTAAGCAAGGTTAGTTTGTATTTCATCCAACAATCTGTGCTACAAATTATGGCTACAGTATATGCAATTTCTTCCACTTTTTGAGTGACACAAAGATGCTTATCTAAATGGTGGAAATGCAACAGCTGTTAATCAGGCTCACTTTGACTTTACATGGTGCACCAAGAGATAGTTTCTCGCTTACGGCCACACCGGCCTGAGTACGCCTGATCTCGTCCGATCTCGGAAGCTAAGCAGGGTCGGGCCTGGTTAGTACTTGGATGGGAGACCGCCTGGGAATACCAGGTGCTGTAAGCTTTTTGTCACTGCCTTGTGGAATTTCAACTCTTTGTCCGTTTTTTCCCACAAGGCTGAAATATGTGCCCTCGCTTTGAAATAAGTAAGCAAGGTTAGTTTGTATTTCATCCAACAATCTGTGCTACAAATTATGGCTACAGTATATGCAATTTCTTCCACTTTTTGAGTGACACAAAGATGCTTATCTAAATGGTGGAAATGCAACAGCTGTTAATCAGGCTCACTTTGACTTTACATGGTGCACCAAGAGATAGTTTCTCGCTTACGGCCAAACCGGCCTGAGTACGCCTGATCTCGTCCGATCTCGGAAGCTAAGCAGGGTCGGGCCTGGTTAGTACTTGGATGGGAGACCGCCTGGGAATACCAGGTGCTGTAAGCTTTTTGTCACTGCCTTGTGGAATTTCAACTCTTTGTCCGTTTTTTCCCACAAGGCTGAAATATGTGCCCTCGCTTTGAAATAAGTAAGCAAGGTTAGTTTGTATTTCATCCAACAATCTGTGCTACAAATTATGGCTACAGTATATGCAATTTCATCCACTTTTTGAGATCGCCTTTCGCTTACGGCCACACCGGCCTGAGTACGCCTGATCTCGTCCGATCTCGGAAGCTAAGCAGGGTCGGGCCTGGTTAGTACTTGGATGGGAGACCGCCTGGGAATACCAGGTGCTGTAAGCTTTTTGTCACTGCCTTGTGGAATTTCAACTCTTTGTCCGTTTTTTCCCACAAGGCTGAAATATGTGCCCTCGCTTTGAAATAAGTAAGCAAGGTTAGTTTGTATCTCATCCAACAATCTGTGCTACAAATTATGGCTACAGTATATGCAATTTCATCCACTTTTTGAGATCACCTTTCGCTTACGGCCACACCGGCCTGAGTACGCCTGATCTCGTCCGATCTCGGAAGCTAAGCAGGGTCGGGCCTGGTTAGTACTTGGATGGGAGACCGCCTGGGAATACCAGGTGCTGTAAGCTTTTTGTCACTGCCTTGTGGAATTTCAACTCTTTGTCCGTTTTTTCCCACAAGGCTGAAATATGTGCCCTCGCTTTGAAATAAGTAAGCAAGGTTAGTTTGTATTTCATCCAACAATCTGTGCTACAAATTATGGCTACAGTATATGCAATTTCTTCCACTTTTTGAGTGACACAAAGATGCTTATCTAAATGGTGGAAATGCAACAGCTGTTAATCAGGCTCACTTTGACTTTACATGGTGCACCAAGAGATAGTTTCTCGCTTACGGCCACACCGGCCTGAGTACGCCTGATCTCGTCCGATCTCGGAAGCTAAGCAGGGTCGGGCCTGGTTAGTACTTGGATGGGAGACCGCCTGGGAATACCAGGTGCTGTAAGCTTTTTGTCACTGCCTTGTGGAATTTCAACTCTTTGTCCGTTTTTTCCCACAAGGCTGAAATATGTGCCCTCGCTTTGAAATAAGTAAGCAAGGTTAGTTTGTATTTCATCCAACAATCTGTGCTACAAATTATGGCTACAGTATATGCAATTTCATCCACTTTTTGAGATCGCCTTTCGCTTACGGCCACACCGGCCTGAGTACGCCTGATCTCGTCCGATCTCGGAAGCTAAGCAGGGTCGGGCCTGGTTAGTACTTGGATGGGAGACCGCCTGGGAATACCAGGTGCTGTAAGCTTTTTGTCACTGCCTTGTGGAATTTCAACTCTTTGTCCGTTTTTTCCCACAAGGCTGAAATATGTGCCCTCGCTTTGAAATAAGTAAGCAAGGTTAGTTTGTATCTCATCCAACAATCTGTGCTACAAATTATGGCTACAGTATATGCAATTTCATCCACTTTTTGAGATCGCCTTTCGCTTACGGCCACACCGGCCTGAGTACGCCTGATCTCGTCCGATCTCGGAAGCTAAGCAGGGTCGGGCCTGGTTAGTACTTGGATGGGAGACCGCCTGGGAATACCAGGTGCTGTAAGCTTTTTGTCACTGCCTTGTGGAATTTCAACTCTTTGTCCGTTTTTTCCCACAAGGCTGAAATATGTGCCCTCGCTTTGAAATAAGTAAGCAAGGTTAGTTTGTATTTCATCCAACAATCTGTGCTACAAATTATGGCTACAGTATATGCAATTTCTTCCACTTTTTGAGTGACACAAAGATGCTTATCTAAATGGTGGAAATGCAACAGCTGTTAATCAGGCTCACTTTGACTTTACATGGTGCACCAAGAGATAGTTTCTCGCTTACGGCCACACCGGCCTGAGTACGCCTGATCTCGTCCGATCTCGGAAGCTAAGCAGGGTCGGGCCTGGTTAGTACTTGGATGGGAGACCGCCTGGGAATACCAGGTGCTGTAAGCTTTTTGTCACTGCCTTGTGGAATTTCAACTCTTTGTCCGTTTTTTCCCACAAGGCTGAAATATGTGCCCTCGCTTTGAAATAAGTAAGCAAGGTTAGTTTGTATTTCATCCAACAATCTGTGCTACAAATTATGGCTACAGTATATGCAATTTCATCCACTTTTTGAGATCGCCTTTCGCTTACGGCCACACCGGCCTGAGTACGCCTGATCTCGTCCGATCTCGGAAGCTAAGCAGGGTCGCGCCTGGTTAGTACTTGGATGGGAGACCGCCTGGGAATACCAGGTGCTGTAAGCTTTTTGTCACTGCCTTGTGGAATTTCAACTCTTTGTCCGTTTTTTCCCACAAGGCTGAAATATGTGCCCTCGCTTTGAAATAAGTAAGCAAGGTTAGTTTGTATCTCATCCAACAATCTGTGCTACAAATTATGGCTACAGTATATGCAATTTCATCCACTTTTTGAGATCGCCTTTCGCTTACGGCCACACCGGCCTGAGTACGCCTGATCTCGTCCGATCTCGGAAGCTAAGCAGGGTCGGGCCTGGTTAGTACTTGGATGGGAGACCGCCTGGGAATACCAGGTGCTGTAAGCTTTTTGTCACTGCCTTGTGGAATTTCAACTCTTTGTCCGTTTTTTCCCACAAGGCTGAAATATGTGCCCTCGCTTTGAAATAAGTAAGCAAGGTTAGTTTGTATTTCATCCAACAATCTGTGCTACAAATTATGGCTACAGTATATGCAATTTCTTCCACTTTTTGAGTGACACAAAGATGCTTATCTAAATGGTGGAAATGCAACAGCTGTTAATCAGGCTCACTTTGACTTTACATGGTGCACCAAGAGATAGTTTCTCGCTTACGGCCACACCGGCCTGAGTACGCCTGATCTCGTCCGATCTCGGAAGCTAAGCAGGGTCGGGCCTGGTTAGTACTTGGATGGGAGACCGCCTGGGAATACCAGGTGCTGTAAGCTTTTTGTCACTGCCTTGTGGAATTTCAACTCTTTGTCCGTTTTTTCCCACAAGGCTGAAATATGTGCCCTCGCTTTGAAATAAGTAAGCAAGGTTAGTTTGTATTTCATCCAACAATCTGTGCTACAAATTATGGCTACAGTATATGCAATTTCATCCACTTTTTGAGATCGCCTTTCGCTTACGGCCACACCGGCCTGAGTACGCCTGATCTCGTCCGATCTCGGAAGCTAAGCAGGGTCGGGCCTGGTTAGTACTTGGATGGGAGACCGCCTGGGAATACCAGGTGCTGTAAGCTTTTTGTCACTGCCTTGTGGAATTTCAACTCTTTGTCCGTTTTTTCCCACAAGGCTGAAATATGTGCCCTCGCTTTGAAATAAGTAAGCAAGGTTAGTTTGTATCTCATCCAACAATCTGTGCTACAAATTATGGCTACAGTATATGCAATTTCATCCACTTTTTGAGATCGCCTTTCGCTTACGGCCACACCGGCCTGAGTACGCCTGATCTCGTCCGATCTCGGAAGCTAAGCAGGGTCGGGCCTGGTTAGTACTTGGATGGGAGACCGCCTGGGAATACCAGGTGCTGTAAGCTTTTTGTCACTGCCTTGTGGAATTTCAACTCTTTGTCCGTTTTTTCCCACAAGGCTGAAATATGTGCCCTCGCTTTGAAATAAGTAAGCAAGGTTAGTTTGTATTTCATCCAACAATCTGTGCTACAAATTATGGCTACAGTATATGCAATTTCTTCCACTTTTTGAGTGACACAAAGATGCTTATCTAAATGGTGGAAATGCAACAGCTGTTAATCAGGCTCACTTTGACTTTACATGGTGCACCAAGAGATAGTTTCTCGCTTACGGCCACACCGGCCTGAGTACGCCTGATCTCGTCCGATCTCGGAAGCTAAGCAGGGTCGGGCCTGGTTAGTACTTGGATGGGAGACCGCCTGGGAATACCAGGTGCTGTAAGCTTTTTGTCACTGCCTTGTGGAATTTCAACTCTTTGTCCGTTTTTTCCCACAAGGCTGAAATATGTGCCCTCGCTTTGAAATAAGTAAGCAAGGTTAGTTTGTATTTCATCCAACAATCTGTGCTACAAATTATGGCTACAGTATATGCAATTTCATCCACTTTTTGAGATCGCCTTTCGCTTACGGCCACACCGGCCTGAGTACGCCTGATCTCGTCCGATCTCGGAAGCTAAGCAGGGTCGGGCCTGGTTAGTACTTGGATGGGAGACCGCCTGGGAATACCAGGTGCTGTAAGCTTTTTGTCACTGCCTTGTGGAATTTCAACTCTTTGTCCGTTTTTTCCCACAAGGCTGAAATATGTGCCCTCGCTTTGAAATAAGTAAGCAAGGTTAGTTTGTATTTCATCCAACAATCTGTGCTACAAATTATGGCTACAGTATATGCAATTTCATCCACTTTTTGAGATCGCCTTTCGCTTACGGCCACACCGGCCTGAGTACGCCTGATCTCGTCCGATCTCGGAAGCTAAGCAGGGCCGGGCCTGGTTAGTACTTGGATGGGAGACCGCCTGGGAATACCAGGTCCTGTAAGCTTTTTGTCACTGCCTTGTGGAATTTCAACTCTTTGTCCGTTTTTTCCCACAAGGCTGAAATATGTGCCCTCGCTTTGAAATAAGTAAGCAAGGTTAGTTTGTATCTCATCCAACAATCTGTGCTACAAATTATGGCTACAGTATATGCAATTTCATCCACTTTTTGAGATCGCCTTTCGCTTACGGCCACACCGGCCTGAGTACCCCTGATCTCGTCCGATCTCGGAAGCTAAGCAGGGTCGGGCCTGGTTAGTACTTGGATGGGAGACCGCCTGGGAATACCAGGTGCTGTAAGCTTTTTGTCACTGCCTTGTGGAATTTCAACTCTTTGTCCGTTTTTTCCCACAAGGCTGAAATATGTGCCCTCGCTTTGAAATAAGTAAGCAAGGTTAGTTTGTATTTCATCCAACAATCTGTGCTACAAATTATGGCTACAGTATATGCAATTTCTTCCACTTTTTGAGTGACACAAAGATGCTTATCTAAATGGTGGAAATGCAACAGCTGTTAATCAGGCTCACTTTGACTTTACATGGTGCACCAAGAGATAGTTTCTCGCTTACGGCCACACCGGCCTGAGTACGCCTGATCTCGTCCGATCTCGGAAGCTAAGCAGGGTCGGGCCTGGTTAGTACTTGGATGGGAGACCGCCTGGGAATACCAGGTGCTGTAAGCTTTTTGTCACTGCCTTGTGGAATTTCAACTCTTTGTCCGTTTTTTCCCACAAGGCTGAAATATGTGCCCTCGCTTTGAAATAAGTAAGCAAGGTTAGTTTGTATTTCATCCAACAATCTGTGCTACAAATTATGGCTACAGTATATGCAATTTCATCCACTTTTTGAGATTGCCTATCGCTTACGGCCACACCGGCCTGAGTACGCCTGATCTCGTCCGATCTCGGAAGCTAAGCAGGGTCGGGCCTGGTTAGTACTTGGATGGGAGACCGCCTGGGAATACCAGGTGCTGTAAGCTTTTTGTCACTGCCTTGTGGAATTTCAACTCTTTGTCCGTTTTTTCCCACAAGGCTGAAATATGTGCCCTCGCTTTGAAATAAGTAAGCAAGGTTAGTTTCTATTTCATCCAACAATCTGTGCTACAAATTATGGCTACAGTATATGCAATTTCTTCCACTTTTTGAGTGACACAAAGATGCTTATCTAAATGGTGGAAATGCAACAGCTGTTAATCAGGCTCACTTTGACTTTACATAGTGCACCAAGAGATAGTTTCTCGCTTACGGCCACACCGGCCTGAGTACGCCTGATCTCGTCCGATCTCGGAAGCTAAGCAGGGTCGGGCCTGGTTAGTACTTGGATGGGAGACCGCCTGGGAATACCAGGTGCTGTAAGCTTTTTGTCACTGCCTTGTGGAATTTCAACTCTTTGTCCGTTTTTTCCCACAAGGCTGAAATATGTGCCCTCGCTTTGAAATAAGTAAGCAAGGTTAGTTTGTATTTCATCCAACAATCTGTGCTACAAATTATGGCTACAGTATATGCAATTTCATCCACTTTTTGAGATCGCCTTTCGCTTACGGCCACACCGGCCTGAGTACGCCTGATCTCGTCCGATCTCGGAAGCTAAGCAGGGTCGGGCCTGGTTAGTACTTGGATGGGAGACCGCCTGGGAATACCAGGTGCTGTAAGCTTTTTGTCACTGCCTTGTGGAATTTCAACTCTTTGTCCGTTTTTTCCCACAAGGCTGAAATATGTGCCCTCGCTTTGAAATAAGTAAGCAAGGTTAGTTTGTATTTCATCCAACAATCTGTGCTACAAATTATGGCTACAGTATATGCAATTTCTTCCACTTTTTGAGTGACACAAAGATGCTTATCTAAATGGTGGAAATGCAACAGCTGTTAATCAGGCTCACTTTGACTTTACATGGTGCACCAAGAGATAGTTTCTCGCTTACGGCCACACTGGCCTGAGTACGCATTTCCTGATTGGAGAAGTGACGACAGGTGCGAGTGTCTGAGCTGTGAGTGAGTGTTTGCTGGAGAGTGTTTGCTCGAGAGCTATTTTTGTTTAAATTAATTGGTTTTTGCAATATAATTTATTATTTTCTTTAGTTGAATAGTTTAAAGTTGGGTTAGTCTTCCCCCTTGCAGTTTTTTCTGCTTGGGGGAGAGGTTTTTTGGATTTATTTTTTTACTATGACGGACAACATGGAAAAGACAAACGGAATGGACAAAGACAACGAAAAGGCGCAACGGAAGAAAAATGAAGATAACGAAGGAATGAAATATGGAAAAGAATACACGGTGGCAATTAAGTTGGAAGGAGAAGACAAAGTGACGACAATGGAACTACTAAGAGCAATTAAGGAGGTGTGTGGAGAGGTGGTGGGATGCCGAATGAAAGGAGAAAAGAATTATGAAATTACGATGAGAAATGAAAGAGGAAAAGAACGGTTAATGGATGGATTGCGAATAAAGGACACAAGGATTCTGGCGAGAGATATTAATGTGAAGGAATTGGTGGTGTCTTTTATGAATCTCCCAGTATACGTAGAAGATGGTGTGATACTGAGCAAGCTGAGTAGCTGGGGAGTGACGGCCGTCTCGGAGATAAGGAGGAGAGTTTGGCCAGGAACGGAGGTGGTTGACGGGACACGTTTCTGCAAGGTCAAGTTCACAGAAAAAGTGACATCATTACCTTATTCTACAAGAATTGAGACGTTGGAGGGAGCAGAATATTTCAGGGTCATTCACGACAAACAGGTCAGAGTGTGCCGTATGTGTATCCAACCCGGGCACATAGTAAAAGACTGCCCGGAATTTAAGTGTTTTAAGTGTGGCAATCAAGGACACTATGCGAGAGAATGTGATGGAGAGAAGGAAAGGAATTTGTGTGGTGGATGCAGAAAGAGATTGGCGGAGTGCAACTGTGGAGAGGTTGGGGCTGAAGAGGGGAGTCAAACAATATTCGAGGAAGCAGTGGTATTGTCGCAAGAAGGAGAAGAAGATGGAGGAGAGGACGTGGTGGAAGGTGGAGAGACGGAGGAAGGAAGAAGGAAGAAGGACCAGAAGATAAATGAAATTGGGAGTAGTATGGACTCAGAAATAAGAAGAGGGAGTTTTCAGGAGGAGGGGGGGAGTGGACTGGGGGGAAGCACGGGGGACTCACAGGTTTTGGGGGAAAGCTCAGCACTAACAAGTAGCGTGGGGGGTGAAGAAATGGAGGGGGTTATGGAGTTGATGACAATACCAGAGACGGCGATGAGCACGGGGAGCACAGCGGAGGTGGATGCCAAGAGTGGGAGTTGGCTGGATAACATGGACTTGGAGGAGATATCGGACACGGATGATGGGCAAATGATGGAAAGAACGAGGGAAGGATACAGGAAGAGGAAAGCGGTGGGAAAAGGGGGAGAGAAAGGGTGGAAGAAGAAAGAAACTGGATAACAGGTAGAGGATAATGAAATTATATTTTATTATTTTATTATTTATTAGAATGGTCAATATAATGTCAATAAATGCAAATGGTTTGAGAACAATGGGTAAATTTAATAGAATAGTCCAAATGAAGAATTCAGATATTTTATGTATTCAAGAAACACACTGGGATAATGTTTGTGTTTTAGAAGTAAAAAAAATATGGAGTGATTTTATTTATGTAAACAATGGCAGAGGGAATTCAAGTGGGGTTGCAATTTTATTAAGGAAGGATGTAGTAGAAAATGTGAAGAAGATATATAATGATAATAATGGGAGGATTTTAATTTTGGATTTTGAATATATGAATAGGGTTTTTAGGATTATAAATATTTATGCGCCAAATAATGAGATAGAGCGAAATAATTTATTTTTAGAATTAGGGAAATGGTGCAAGGGTAACTGTATTTTAGTTGGGGATTTTAATGTTAAAATGGATAGATTAGATATGTCAAGGGGAGCTATTTTTAGAAATGACGTATCGAGAGGGGTTTTAAGGAAGATTATGTGTGAAAACAGTCTGATTGATATATGGAGAGACGAGAACCCGAATAAGAGAGGGTTTTCTAGAAGGCAGGTGGTTTTAGGGGAGTTGAAACAGACACGGATAGATCTGGTTTTAGTAAATGAAGGGTTAAGGAATTTTATGAAGGATATTAATTATATTTTTACAACTTTTAGTGATCATGCTGGGTTAACATTTTCGGTGGGGTTAGATAAGGGAAGGAAAGGGGGAGGAATATGGTGCATGAATGCAGGGTATCTAGGTGATGAAGAATATGGAATACAGCTTAAATCTTTGATAGAACATGAAACGGAGGATAAGCAAAAAGGGAATGATAAGTGCCAGTGGTGGGAAAATGTAAAGAAAAAAATTAAAGGTTTTAGTATTAGATATGCAAGGAAGAAGAGGAGTAGGATGACAAGAGAAGAACAGTTTTTAAGAGAAAAATTGAATGAAGAAATGAGGAAATGTGATATTGATCCTATTTATAATATTGAAAGGTTTTTAGATTTAAAGGCACAATTGAGCAAATGTGAAATAGATAAGTGTAAGGGGGCATCGATTAGAAGTAGGGCAAAGTATGTGTTGGAAGGGGAGAAATGTACGTCTTTTTTTCTTGGTTTAGAGAAAACTAAACAGACGAAATCATATATTAGTGAGATAGAAAATGTAAAGGGTGAAGTGGTAAATGATTATGTTGAGATATTAGAAACCGTACAGAATTTTTATAAGGATTTATTTAAGAAAGGGGAGGTGGATGAGGGGAGTGTAAAGGAGATTTTAGGTAGTGTGGATGTGCAAATTGGTGTTGAGGATAAGCAAAGATGTGATAGGAAGATAACAGTGGATGAAGTGAAAGATGCAATTAAGGGTTTACAAATAAATAAAAGTCCTGGAGTAGATGGACTAATTGCAGAGTTTTATAAAATGTATGAAAGTTTTTTAGCACCGATTTTAATGGAAGTGTATCAATATATGGAAGATAATAATACTGTTTCAGACTCCATGGTGACAGGGCTGATATCGATTTTATATAAAAATAAGGGGAGTAAATTAAAATTGGAGAATTATAGGCCAATTAGTTTATTAAACTCAGATTATAAGATTTTAGCTAAGATATTGGCAAATAGAATGAAGATGGTTTTAAATGATATTATAGCACCTACACAAAATTATAGTGTGCCTGGAAGAGACATAGCTGATACTATTATTACACTTAGAGATGTGATAAATAAAATGAATAGCGATAAGAGAGGGGGAATTGTTTTAAGTATAGATTTTAATAAAGCTTTTGACAGGGTGGAACATGATTTTATGTTTAGGGTACTGGAAAAATATGGGTTTGGAAACAGAATAATAGGATGGATAAAATTATTATATAGAAAGGCAAAAAGTAGAGTAAAATGTAATGGGGTTTTAACAGATTCTTTTGTTCTTGAGAGATCGGTGAGACAGGGGTGCCCTTTATCAGCATTATTGTATGTTTTATCGGTAGAACCCTTAGCGGCATACCTTAAAAAAGATAATTTTATAAATTGTGTAGAGACTCCGCAAGGAGGTTTTAGTTTAATTCATCAATATGCAGACGATACCACAATAACAGTTAGAGATGAGGGAAGTGTTAAAAGGGTGATGGAGTGTTTTAAAGTATATGAGCAAGCCTCAGGAGCAAAAGTGAATATGGAGAAGTCAGTAATAATGTATGTTGGGAAGATTAATGAGGGGATTTTTCCTTTTAAAATGGTAAATGATTATTTTAAGGTGTTAGGTGTGTTTTTAGGGGTGAAGGAACAGGAAGCTAGGGATCTGACATGGAGTGGTGTAATAAATAAAGTTAGAAAGGTGGTAAATATGTGGAGGAGGAGGTCTTTGAAATTAAAAGGGAAAGTAATTGTTGTAAATTCCTTGCTGATGTCAATTTTTATTCATGTCATGAATGTTTTAGATGTACCAGAATGGGTTTTATCGGAAATAAATAAGATTTTAGTTGATTTTTTATGGGATGGGAAAGGTGCGAAAATTTCTTTTAAAACTTTGATTGCAGGTTATGAGGAGGGGGGTTTGAAGTTGGTGGATTTAAATGTGAGGAAAAAAGCAATTAGAGTTAAAATGGTACGTAAATATTTATATGGTGAATTAGATTATGGATGGAAAAGATTTTTTAAGGAGTATTTGCAGGAGGTTGGGAGGATGGAGGACAATGGTTTATTGATGTGTATGAAAAAGGAAATGTTAGGTAATATACCTTTGTTTTATAGAGAAGTGTTTGAGGCTTGGGGGGAGTTTTTACCAAATATTTATTATGAGTGTACCATTTTAGACAATATTTTAAATCAGCCAATTTTTTTAAATCCCAAGATACAGTATAATAATAAGATGTTGTTTTGTAAATATTTTATGAGGGCTGGGATGAGACAGATTGGGGACATTTTATATGAGGTCATTCCGGGGTTCCTTCCATGTCAGGCAATATTTGATAATGTGGATGAAGAAAATGATGAAATAAGTAGAACTACTGTGGAGAACATGTATAAGAGAATATTAGGATGTCTTCCTGGTGAGTGGGGTGTGTTAATAAATAAAGAGGTGGCTACAAGAGCTAAGGGTTTACCGGTTTTATATTATGAAAGTAATGGGAAGAAGTATGATTTGTCAGGTTTGAAAGTTAAAAAGGTTTATGAAAAATTTATTTTAAGAGAGATAAAAACTCCTGCTTCGGAAAAAGTGTGGTCTAGGGTGTTTGCAAATATAGATGTGAAATCAATATGGAAGAATGTAAATGTAAAATATAATTCTATAGAATGTGAAGACAATGATTTTAAATTGAAACATAATAGGATATTTACGAACGTGGTTTTACATCAAATAAATAGAGATGTTAAAAGAGAATGTGATATTTGTGGTACGGGGGCGGAAAATTTTATGCACTTTTTTATTGAATGTAGTAGATTAGAAGAGTTTCATACGTTTTTAAAGGGGATTTTAGTACAACATTGGGGAGAAGAGATTGTTGCTGGGGTTGAGTGGAGGAGGTTGTTTCTTTTTGGATTAACTGGGAAAAGCAAAGTTTTTAATTTTTATTTGATGAATTTTGTTCTTAGTCATGCCAGATACGCTGTAAGACTAAGAAGGAATTTGGGACATTACGAGGGGAAAATTGTGAGTGTGGAGGTTTTATTTAGAAGTATTTTAGAGAAAGATATAGAAATAATATATAAATATGGTGGATGTAATTTTGAAAAATTGTTTGTGTGGGGGAGCACTTTTATTGAAATTGAGTCGAATGGAAAACTTGGTTTTAATTATTAATTGGGTTTGGTGGATGTTTGGGGTTTTAATAGGTTTTCTTTTCTTTTTTTTTATTTTGTAAAAGGATGAATTGTTCATCCTTTTTTATAATTGATTGAATGTTGTGAATATTATGTGTTTTTTTGCATAATAAAAGATAAAAAAAAAAAGTACGCCTGATCTCGTCCGATCTCGGAAGCTAAGCAGGGTCGGGCCTGGTTAGTACTTGGATGGGAGACCGCCTGGGAATACCAGGTGCTGTAAGCTTTTTGTCACTGCCTTGTGGAATTTCAACTCTTTGTCCGTTTTTTCCCACAAGGCTGAAATATGTGCCCTCGCTTTGAAATAAGTAAGCAAGGTTAGTTTGTATTTCATCCAACAATCTGTGCTACAAATTATGGCTACAGTATATGCAATTTCATCCACTTTTTGAGATCGCCTTTCGCTTACGGCCACACCGGCCTGAGTACGCCTGATCTCGTCCGATCTCGGAAGCTAAGCAGGGTCGGGCCTGGTTAGTACTTGGATGGGAGACCGCCTGGGAATACCAGGTGCTGTAAGCTTTTTGTCACTGCCTTGTGGAATTTCAACTCTTTGTCCGTTTTTTCCCACAAGGCTGAAATATGTGCCCTCGCTTTGAAATAAGTAAGCAAGGTTAGTTTGTATTTCATCCAACAATCTGTGCTACAAATTATGGCTACAGTATATGCAATTTCTTCCACTTTTTGAGTGACACAAAGATGCTTATCTAAATGGTGGAAATGCAACAGCTGTTAATCAGGCTCACTTTGACTTTACATGGTGCACCAAGAGATAGTTTCTCGCTTACGGCCACACCGGCCTGAGTACGCCTGATCTCGTCCGATCTCGGAAGCTAAGCAGGGTCGGGCCTGGTTAGTACTTGGATGGGAGACCGCCTGGGAATACCAGGTGCTGTAAGCTTTTTGTCACTGCCTTGTGGAATTTCAACTCTTTGTCCGTTTTTTCCCACAAGGCTGAAATATGTGCCCTCGCTTTGAAATAAGTAAGCAAGGTTAGTTTGTATTTCATCCAACAATCTGTGCTACAAATTATGGCTACAGTATATGCAATTTCATCCACTTTTTGAGATCCCCTTTCGCTTACGGCCACACCGGCCTGAGTACGCCTGATCTCGTCCGATCTCGGAAGCTAAGCAGGGTCGGGCCTGGTTAGTACTTGGATGGGAGACCGCCTGGGAATACCAGGTGCTGTAAGCTTTTTGTCACTGCCTTGTGGAATTTCAACTCTTTGTCCGTTTTTTCCCACAAGGCTGAAATATGTGCCCTCGCTTTGAAATAAGTAAGCAAGGTTAGTTTGTATTTCATCCAACAATCTGTGCTACAAATTATGGCTACAGTATATGCAATTTCATCCACTTTTTGAGATCGCCTTTCGCTTACGGCCACACCGGCCTGAGTACGCCTGATCTCGTCCGATCTCGGAAGCTAAGCAGGGTCGGGCCTGGTTAGTACTTGGATGGGAGACCGCCTGGGAATACCAGGTGCTGTAAGCTTTTTGTCACTGCCTTGTGGAATTTCAACTCTTTGTCCGTTTTTTCCCACAAGGCTGAAATATGTGCCCTCGCTTTGAAATAAGTAAGCAAGGTTAGTTTGTATTTCATCCAACAATCTGTGCTACAAATTATGGCTACAGTATATGCAATTTCTTCCACTTTTTGAGTGACACAAAGATGCTTATCTAAATGGTGGAAATGCAACAGCTGTTAATCAGGCTCACTTTGACTTTACATGGTGCACCAAGAGATATTTTCTTGCTTACGGCCACACCGGCCTGAGTACGCCTGATCTCGTCCGATCTCGGAAGCTAAGCAGGGTCACCGCCTGGGAATACCAGGTGCTGTAAGCTTTTTGTCACTGCCTTGTGGAATTTCAACTCTTTGTCCGTTTTTTCCCACAAGGCTGAAATATGTGCCCTCGCTTTGAAATAAGTAAGCAAGGTTAGTTTGTATTTCATCCAACAATCTGTGCTACAAATTATGGCTACAGTATATGCAATTTCATCCACTTTTTGAGTGACACAAAGATGCTTATCTAAATGGTGGAAATGCAACAGCTGTTAATCAGGCTCACTTTGACTTTACATAGTGCACCAAGAGATAGTTTCTCGCTTACGGCCACACCGGCCTGAGTACGCACCTGTTGATGGGTAATTGACGCACGTGTGAGTGATTGCGCTGAGACTGAGTGTTTGCTCTAGAGAGTTTGTGTTGGAGTTTTGAGCTTTTTGAAGTACAATTTCTTTTTGTAAATTGATTAAGTTAGATTTATAGTTTGGGGTTGTTCCCCGGCAGCATATTGCTGTTTGGGGGACTTTCCTCCTGTCGTTATTCGGATGGATACAATGGCTTTGACCAACGCTGGAAAAAAGACTACGAACAAAGGAAACATGGATAATGGCGCTGCAGCAAGACAGGCGCAAAAATATGAAAAGAATTTAACAGTGGCTGTTGAAATTATGGGAGAAGAGAAGATTACAATGATGGAGGTATTGAGAGGGATTAAAGAAGTTTGTGGACTGGTCTGCGGCTGTCGGGTCAAAGATGAAAAGCGATTTGAAGTGACGCTGTCAAGTGCGAGAGGGAAAGAAAAACTGATGGATGGATTTAAAATCCGGAGCTGTCGAATCATGGCAAAGGATCTATCGCTGGATGAGATGGTTGTATCCTTCTTAAACCTCCCAGTATATATTACAGACGAGGACATCACAGAGCGGCTAAGAGCATGGGGTGTGTCTGCTATATCGCCGGTGAAAAGGCGCTACTGGCCGGGGACGGACATTGCTGATGGGACGCGCTTCTGTAAAGTTAGGTTCACAGACACTGTGCGCTCGTTGCCATATTCTGCCAAATTTGAAACGTTGGAAGGGGCTGAGTACTTCAGAGTAATACACGATCGGCAGGTCAAGGTCTGTAGGCTGTGTATCCAGCCAGGGCACGTGCTACGAGAGTGCCCTGATTTCGCATGTCATAAGTGTGGTGAGCAGGGGCATTACGCACGAGAGTGCAATGGGAGGAGAGAGCGAGGTTGTGTTGGATGCGGGAGGGGTGTAGCGCAGTGCTCCTGTCCCCATGGGGAAGGTGCTCAGGACTGGGCATCACAGGATTTCAGCGCAAATAGTGTCGTGGAGGAGAACGAGGTGGAGGAAGCTGGGGAGGAAATTGGCATGAGTGAGCAACCCCAGGGAGAGAAGGAGGACGAAGAACAGAGGCAGCCAGAGGAGGAAGTGGAGACGGAGCCTTGTATTGAAGGAAGGGAGGCACCCAAAGATGGAGGGATAAGCTCAAGCCTAGACGATGTAGAGTTGGAGGGCGATCCTCGTGGAGAGGGGGGCTCCTCTAGGGAGGTGGATAATGCAAGGGATGACTCTCGCAAACGTAAAGAGTCTGAAGAAGAGCTGTCGGAGGAAGAGTTGGAGTACATACAATCAATGCGTTGGGATAGTAAAAGGAACAGGATAACCAAGAAGAAAAAGAAGAAAAAAGATCAATCATGATGGACTGGATTCATCCCCTCTTTATAGTCATAATGGTGTCTATTAATTAGTATCTATTAACACCAATGGACTTCGTAGCAAAGAAAAGCTAGAGCTGGTGTTGGAAGCCTTCTCTGCGGATATATTATGTCTTCAGGAGACCCATTGGACTGAGCCGTATATGGATAATGTAAGGCAGAGATGGAATGGACTAATGTACGTGAGTAATGGTACTGTGCGGGCATGTGGGGTAGCTATTTTGGTAAAACATGACGTTGTGTCTAACTTAAATTTGTTATGTGCTGACACTGTGGGTCGAATGGTGGGAGTGGGTTTCACTTATCAAGATATGGAGTACTCGTTGTACAATGTCTATGCTCCTAATAATGAAATTGAGAGGAGGGTTATGTTTATGTCTATGGGAGGATTATGTGGGAAAAACTGTTTGCTTGTTGGGGATTTTAATGTATGGATGGATAGGCTAGATGCCTCAAGTAGCGCACATTTTAGCTCTGACTCATCTCGGGGAGCGCTATTAAGGCTAATGAGGGATGAGGATTGGGTGGATATATGGAGGGAGAGGAATCCAGATAAGCGGGTGTTCTCTCGAAGACAAGTGGTGAGGGGTGAGCTCAAGCAGTCACGTATAGATTTGTGTCTCACTCATAGAGAGGTTGCGCACTTGGTTGTGGGGGTAAAGTATTCACACACATTTTTTAGTGACCATGATGCTCTGCTTTTCAGGCTGGGTGCATCAGGGGAGGGGAGGGGGGGTGGTTTGTGGTGTCTTAATGCCAGTATGCTGAAGGATGAGGTGTTTAGGGCAGCAGTGAAAGAGTGTGTGAATGACGCCGTGTCAGATCCTTTATTTGAGTCGGATGTGAGTGTGTGGTGGGAAGGATTAAAAGGGGAGTTCAAGCGGCTGGCAATATCTAGTGCAAGACGGGCAAATGTGACAAGGAGGAGGGAGGAGGGGATTCTTAAATCTCGCCTGTTATTGGAGTTAGAAAAGGTAGAAAACTGCCCAGGCTATGATGTGACAGAGTACCTGAGGGTGAGGGAGGAGTTGAGGGTCGTAGAGAGGCACAGGTGCATGGGGGCAGTGGTGAGGAGTAGAGCACAGTATGTGGTGGAGGGGGAGAGAAATACTGCTTTTTTCCTGGGGTTAGAAAGGAGGAAGCAGGAAAGGAGTTTTCTAACTGAGCTGATAAATGAGAGGGGGGAGAGGGTGACAGATCTGGAAGGAATTTTGAATACAGTGCATTCTTTTTATAAGGGCTTATTTACGTCGGGTGGGGTAGATGAAGTGTGTATGAGAAGAGTGCTAGACGCAGTAGAGGCTAGGGTGTCGACTGAGGATGTAGAGATGTGTGATGCTGATTTTACATTGGCAGAGGTTAAAGCTGCCATATTGGGCCTGAACTTGAATAAGAGCCCGGGTTCAGATGGTCTTACTGCAGAGTTTTACCGTGAGTTTAGTGACATACTGGCCCCACTAATGCTGCGTGTGTATGTGTGTATGGAGGAGAAGAGGGTAGTCCCTGAATCTTTAGCTATGGGTGTGTTGACTGTGTTGTACAAAGGGAAGGGGAGCAGACTGAAATTAGAGAACTACAGACCAATAACCCTTTTGAACTCCGACAATAAGGTGCTTGCGAAGATAATGGCTAATAGGTTGAATAAGGTGATGGGAAGCATCATAGCACCTACTCAGGCCTATGGAGTTCCGGGGCGGGATGTAGTGGACACCCTCTGCACTATCCGGGATGTGGTGAAGCAGATGGGGGAGGTGGGTGGGGCGGTGCTCTGTCTAGATCTGAATAAAGCCTTTGATCGGGTGGAGCATCGGTTCCTGTTAGAGGCCTTGGAAAGATTTGGGTTCGGGCCTCGTCTTAAAGGATGGGTGAAGCTTTTGTATGGGTCAGCGTGCAGTGTCGTGAAATGTAATGGTGTGCTGACTGATCCTTTTCCCCTGGGCAGGTCTGTTAGGCAGGGTTGTCCATTGTCTGCACTACTATACAGCGTCTCAGTAGAGCCTTTAGCGGCGTTTGTAAAGCGGAATGGAGGAGTGCATGGAGTGGACCTCCCGGGGGGAGGCGTCAGTGTACTGCATCATTATGCTGATGACACCACCTGTACTTTGCGGGATGGAGAGAGTGTGAATTGTCTGATGAAGTGTTTTGATGTATATGGGAGAGCTTCTGGGGCTAAGGTGAATGTAGAAAAGTCTCAAATGTTATGTGCTGATGATACTGTTATGTCTACATGTAACATTCCTTTTAAGACTGTTAAGGGGCATGTGAGAATTTTGGGTGTGAATATTGGGGTAGATGAGCGGGAGGCGAGGGACTTAACTTGGACAGGGGTGATTAATAAAATAAAGACGACTCTGAATTACTGGAAACAAAGGAAATTAAAATTGAGGGGGAAAGTGGTTGTGGTGAATGCATTGTTAATGTCAAAATGTGTGTATACCTTAGGGGTTATGGACATGCCTGTATGGGCTCTGAAGGGAATTAATAA
>NW_023494032.1:45000-70698 GCF_013265735.2 Oncorhynchus mykiss | reverse complement strand
CTCTCCCTCTATCCTTTCCCTCTCTCCACTCACTCTATCCACCTCTCTCCACTCCCTCTATCCTCTCCCTCTAACCTCCCCTCTCCACTCCCTCTACCCTCCCCTCTCCACTCCTTCTATCCTCCCCTCTCCTCTCGCTCTATCCTCTCCCTCTATCCTTTCCCTCTCTCCACTCACTCTATCCTCCTCTCTCCACTCTCTCTACCCTCTCCACACCCTCTATCCTCTCCCTCTACCCTCCCTTCTCTACTCCCTCTACCCTCCCCTCTCCACTCCCTCTATCCTCCCCTCTACCCTCCTCTCCCTCTACCCTCTCCACGCCCTCTATCCTCTCCCTCTACCCTCCCCTCTCTACTCCCTCTACCCTCCCCTCTCCACTCCCTCTATCCCCCTCTCTCCACTCCCTCTACCCTCCCCTCTCCACTCCCTCTATCCTCCTCTCTCCACTCCCTCTACCCTCCCCTCTCCACTCCCTCTATCCTCTCCCTCTATCCTTTCCCTCTCTCCACTCATTCTATCCTCCTCTCTCCACTCCCTCTACCCTCTCCACACCCTCTATCCTCTCCCTCTACCCTCCCTTCTCTACTCCCTCTACCCTCCCCTCTCCACTCCCTCTATCATCCCCTCTCCCCTCCCTCTACCCTCCCTCTATCCTCTCCCTCTATCCTTTCCCTCTCTCCACTCACTCTATCCACCTCTCTCCACTCCCTCTATCGTCCTCTATCCTCCTCTCGCCACTCTCTCATCCTCCTCTCGCCACTCTCTCCATCCTCCTCTCTCCACTCCCGCTATCCTTTCCCTCTCTCCACTCCCTCTATCCACTCCCTCTATCCTCCTCTCTCCACTCCCTCTTTCCTCCTCTCTCCACTCCCTCTATCCTCCCCTCTCCACTCCCTCTACCCTCCCTCTATCCTCTCCCTCTATCCTTTCCCTCTCTCCACTCACTCTATCCACCTCTCTCCACTCCCTCTATCCTCTCCCTCTACCCTCCCCTCTCCACTCCCTCTACCCTCCCCTCTCCACTCCTTCTATCCTCCCCTCTCCTCTCCCTCTATCCTCTCCCTCTATCCTTTCCCTCTCTCCACTCACTCTATCCACCTCTCTCCACTCCCTCTATCCTCTCCCTCTATCCTCTCCCTCTATCCTTTCCCTCTCTCCACTCCCTATATCCTCCCCTCTCCACTCCCTCTACTCTCCTCTCTCCACTCCCTCTACCCTCTCCACGCCCTCTATCCTCTCTCTCTACCCTCCCCTCTCTACTCCCTCTGCCCTCCCCTCTCTACTCCCTCTACCCTCCCCTCTCCACTCCCTCTATCCTCCCCTCTCCACTCCCTCTATCCTCTCCACTCCCTCTATCCTCTCCCTCTATCATTTCCCTCTCTCCACTCTCTCTATCCACCTCTCTCCACTCCCTCTATCCTCCTCTCTCCACTCCCGCTTTCCTCCTCTCTCCACTCCCTCTATCCTCCCTCCAGTCCTGGAATCTGAGGCATGAGGGTCTATTAGAGACCCACAACAAACTACCAATTAATCCCCCTCTCCCTCCTCCTCTGCTCACTCCCTCCTTTCCTCCCCTCCCTTTCTCTGAATTGTCCCTCAGACCACAGCCGCCCCCCCCCCCCCCCCCCCCCCCCCCCCGTGTTAGAACAGCAGGGAGAGGTTGGACTTCCAGCTGGAGAGGACAGAGAACTGTATTACATTCCTGCATCATATTACAAACGGAAGTTTAAGGTCATAATTCATCTTTCTCTGTGATTTGAGTGTCACCGGTGACAACTTTGTAGAAATTCTTCAAGGTCATTTCAAATGTTGCCTAATGGACAACGCTAATATTTCATCCCCTCTTCCCGCAAGAACACAGCTAGATATTCCATGCTAATACCACCCCTAGTCCTGTGAAGGCAGAAGTGGATGAAGTGGGGGTGGACGGCTGCTAGGATCTCTCCACACCTGCATTATTCAACACACTGATGCACACACACCCTGCGGTCGGTTCGGTGGGCTGAGTGGAGCTGGGCGCCCCAGGGCAACACCTGGCTGCTTCATGCTATCATTGGGGGGGGCTGACCTTATCTGCCACAGGCATTTATCTCCAGCTCAACCCTGACTGTGTGTGTTGTGGGGGGTGATGCAGGTGTAGACAGTCATGTGTGTTTCATTTGGAATGTTTGTATGTGCCCACCTGTTTGAGTTCTGTAACCTGACCTGTGTAGTACTCACCTGTCATCGTCACTGATGCAGAATAGTGTTGTAACAGTGTGTTTGGTCATCTCTACAGAATAGTGTTGTAACTGTGTGTTTGGTCATCTCTACAGAATAGTATTGTAACAGTGTGTTTGGTCATCTCTACAGAATAGTGTTGTAACAGTGTGTTTGGTCATCTCTACAGAATAGTGTTGTAACAGTGTGTGTGTTTGGTCATCTCTACAGAATAGTGTTGTAACAGTGTGTGTGTTTGGTCATCTCTACAGAATAGTGTTGTAACAGTGTGTTTGGTCATCTCTACAGAATAGTGTTGTAACTGTGTGTTTGGTCATCTCTACAGAATAGTATTGTAACAGTGTGTTTGGTCATCTCTACAGAATAGTGTTGTAACAGTGTGTGTGTTTGGTCATCTCTACAGAATAGTGTTGTAACAGTGTGTTTGGTCATCTCTACAGAATAGTATTGTAACAGTGTGTTTGGTCATCTCTACAGAATAGTGTTGTAACAGTGTGTGTGTTTGGTCATCTCTACAGAATAGTGTTGTAACTGTGTGTTTGGTCATCTCTACAGAATAGTGTTGTAACAGTGTGTGTGTTTGGTCATCTCTACAGAATAGTGTTGTAACTGTGTGTTTGGTCATCTCTACAGAATAGTGTTGTAACTGTGTGTTTGGTCATCTCTACAGAATAGTATTGTAACAGTGTGTGTGTTTGGTCATCTCTACAGAATAGTGTTGTAACAGTGTGTTTGGTCATCTCTACAGAATAGTGTTGTAACTGTGTGTTTGGTCATCTCTACAGAATAGTGTTGTAACTGTGTGTGTGTTTGGTCATCTCTACAGAATAGTGTTGTAACAGTGTGTTTGGTCATCTCTACAGAATAGTGTTGTAACAGTGTGTTTGGTCATCTCTACAGAATAGTGTTGTAACTGTGTGTGTGTTTGGTCATCTCTACAGAATAGTATTGTAACAGTGTGTTTGGTCATCTCTACAGAATAGTGTTGTAACTGTGTGTTTGGTCATCTCTACAGAATAGTGTTGTAACAGTGTGTTTGGTCATCTCTACAGAATAGTGTTGTAACAGTGTGTTTGGTCATCTCTACAGAATAGTGTTGTAACAGTGTGTGTGTTTGGTCATCTCTACAGAATAGTATTGTAACAGTGTGTGTGTTTGGTCATCTCTACAGAATAGTGTTGTAACAGTGTGTGTGTTTGGTCATCTCTACAGAATAGTGTTGTAACAGTGTGTTTGGTCATCTCTACAGAATAGTGTTGTAACTGTGTGTGTGTTTGGTCATCTCTACAGAATAGTGTTGTGACAGTGTGTTTGGTCATCTCTACAGAATAGTGTTGTAACAGTGTGTTTGGTCATCTCTACAGAATAGTGTTGTAACTGTGTGTTTGGTCATCTCTACAGAATAGTATTGTAACTGTGTGTTTGGTCATCTCTACAGAATAGTATTGTAACAGTGTGTTTGGTCATCTCTACAGAATAGTGTTGTAACAGTGTGTTTGGTCATCTCTACAGAATAGTGTTGTAACAGTGTGTGTGTTTGGTCATCTCTACAGAATAGTATTGTAACAGTGTGTGTGTTTGGTCATCTCTACAGAATAGTGTTGTAACAGTGTGTGTGTTTGGTCATCTCTACAGAATAGTGTTGTAACTGTGTGTTTGGTCATCTCTACAGAATAGTGTTGTAACAGTGTGTTTGGTCATCTCTACAGAATAGTATTGTAACAGTGTGTGTGTTTGGTCATCTCTACAGAATAGTGTTGTAACAGTGTGTTAGGTCATCTCTACAGAATAGTATTGTAACAGTGTGTTTGGTCATCTCTACAGAATAGTGTTGTAACAGTGTGTTAGGTCATCTCTACAGAATAGTGTTGTAACTGTGTGTTTGGTCATCTCTACAGAATAGTATTGTAACAGTGTGTTAGGTCATCTCTACAGAATAGTGTTGTAACTGTGTGTTTGGTCATCTCTACAGAATAGTGTTGTAACAGTGTGTTTGGTCATCTCTACAGAATAGTGTTGTAACTGTGTGTGTGTTTGGTCATCTCTACAGAATAGTGTTGTAACTGTGTGTTTGGTCATCTCTACAGAATAGTGTTGTAACAGTGTGTGTGTTTGGTCATCTCTACAGAATAGTGTTGTAACTGTGTGTTTGGTCATCTCTACAGAATAGTGTTGTAACAGTGTGTGTGTTTGGTCATCTCTACAGAATAGTATTGTAACAGTGTGTGTGTTTGGTCATCTCTACAGAATAGTGTTGTAACAGTGTGTTTGGTCATCTCTACAGAATAGTGTTGTAACAGTGTGTTTGGTCATCTCTACAGAATAGTGTTGTAACTGTGTGTTTGGTCATCTCTACAGAATAGTGTTGTAACAGTGTGTTTGGTCATCTCTACAGAATAGTGTTGTAACTGTGTGTTTGGTCATCTCTACAGAATAGTGTTGTAACAGTGTGTGTGTTTGGTCATCTCTACAGAATAGTATTGTAACAGTGTGTGTGTTTGGTCATCTCTACAGAATAGTATTGTAACAGTGTGTGTGTTTGGTCATCTCTACAGAATAGTGTTGTAACTGTGTGTTTGGTCATCTCTACAGAATAGTGTTGTAACTGTGTGTTTGGTCATCTCTACAGAATAGTGTTGTAACTGTGTGTTTGGTCATCTCTACAGAATAGTGTTGTAACAGTGTGTGTGTTTGGTCATCTCTACAGAATAGTATTGTAACAGTGTGTGTGTTTGGTCATCTCTACAGAATAGTGTTGTAACTGTGTGTTTGGTCATCTCTACAGAATAGTGTTGTAACAGTGTGTTTGGTCATCTCTACAGAATAGTGTTGTAACTGTGTGTTTGGTCATCTCTACAGAATAGTGTTGTAACAGTGTGTTTGGTCATCTCTACAGAATAGTGTTGTAACTGTGTGTTTGGTCATCTCTACAGAATAGTGTTGTAACAGTGTGTTTGGTCATCTCTACAGAATAGTGTTGTAACTGTGTGTTTGGTCATCTCTACAGAATAGTGTTGTAACAGTGTGTTTGGTCATCTCTACAGAATAGTGTTGTAACTGTGTGTTTGGTCATCTCTACAGAATAGTGTTGTAACAGTGTGTGTGTTTGGTCATCTCTACAGAATAGTGTTGTAACAGTGTGTTAGGTCATCTCTACAGAATAGTGTTGTAACAGTGTGTTTGGTCATCTCTACAGAATAGTGTTGTAACTGTGTGTGTGTTTGGTCATCTCTACAGAATAGTGTTGTAACAGTGTGTTTGGTCATCTCTACAGAATAGTGTTGTAACAGTGTGTTTGGTCATCTCTACAGAATAGTGTTGTAACTGTGTGTTTGGTCATCTCTACAGAATAGTGTTGTAACTGTGTGTTTGGTCATCTCTACAGAATAGTATTGTAACAGTGTGTTTGGTCATCTCTACAGAATAGTGTTGTAACTGTGTGTTTGGTCATCTCTACAGAATAGTGTTGTAACAGTGTGTTTGGTCATCTCTACAGAATAGTGTTGTAACAGTGTGTTTGGTCATCTCTACAGAATAGTGTTGTAACAGTGTGTGTGTTTGGTCATCTCTACAGAATAGTATTGTAACAGTGTGTGTGTTTGGTCATCTCTACAGAATAGTGTTGTAACAGTGTGTGTGTTTGGTCATCTCTACAGAATAGTGTTGTAACTGTGTGTTTGGTCATCTCTACAGAATAGTGTTGTAACAGTGTGTTTGGTCATCTCTACAGAATAGTATTGTAACAGTGTGTGTGTTTGGTCATCTCTACAGAATAGTGTTGTAACAGTGTGTTAGGTCATCTCTACAGAATAGTATTGTAACAGTGTGTTTGGTCATCGCTACAGAATAGTGTTGTAACAGTGTGTTAGGTCATCTCTACAGAATAGTATTGTAACAGTGTGTTTGGTCATCTCTACAGAATAGTGTTGTAACAGTGTGTTAGGTCATCTCTACAGAATAGTGTTGTAACTGTGTGTTTGGTCATCTCTACAGAATAGTATTGTAACAGTGTGTTAGGTCATCTCTACAGAATAGTGTTGTAACTGTGTGTTTGGTCATCTCTACAGAATAGTGTTGTAACTGTGTGTGTGTTTGGTCATCTCTACAGAATAGTGTTGTAACAGTGTGTGTGTTTGGTCATCTCTACAGAATAGTGTTGTAACAGTGTGTTTGGTCATCTCTACAGAATAGTGTTGTAACTGTGTGTTTGGTCATCTCTACAGAATAGTATTGTAACAGTGTGTTTGGTCATCTCTACAGAATAGTGTTGTAACTGTGTGTGTGTTTGGTCATCTCTACAGAATAGTGTTGTAACAGTGTGTGTGTTTGGTCATCTCTACAGAATAGTGTTGTAACAGTGTGTTTGGTCATCTCTACAGAATAGTGTTGTAACTGTGTGTGTGTTTGGTCATCTCTACAGAATAGTGTTGTAACTGTGTGTTTGGTCATCTCTACAGAATAGTGTTGTAACAGTGTGTGTGTTTGGTCATCTCTACAGAATAGTGTTGTAACTGTGTGTTTGGTCATCTCTACAGAATAGTGTTGTAACAGTGTGTGTGTTTGGTCATCTCTACAGAATAGTATTGTAACAGTGTGTGTGTTTGGTCATCTCTACAGAATAGTGTTGTAACAGTGTGTTTGGTCATCTCTACAGAATAGTGTTGTAACAGTGTGTTTGGTCATCTCTACAGAATAGTGTTGTAACTGTGTGTGTGTTTGGTCATCTCTACAGAATAGTGTTGTAACTGTGTGTTTGGTCATCTCTACAGAATAGTGTTGTAACAGTGTGTGTGTTTGGTCATCTCTACAGAATAGTGTTGTAACTGTGTGTTTGGTCATCTCTACAGAATAGTGTTGTAACAGTGTGTGTGTTTGGTCATCTCTACAGAATAGTATTGTAACAGTGTGTGTGTTTGGTCATCTCTACAGAATAGTGTTGTAACAGTGTGTTTGGTCATCTCTACAGAATAGTGTTGTAACAGTGTGTTTGGTCATCTCTACAGAATAGTGTTGTAACTGTGTGTTTGGTCATCTCTACAGAATAGTGTTGTAACAGTGTGTTTGGTCATCTCTACAGAATAGTGTTGTAACTGTGTGTTTGGTCATCTCTACAGAATAGTGTTGTAACAGTGTGTGTGTTTGGTCATCTCTACAGAATAGTATTGTAACAGTGTGTGTGTTTGGTCATCTCTACAGAATAGTATTGTAACAGTGTGTGTGTTTGGTCATCTCTACAGAATAGTGTTGTAACTGTGTGTTTGGTCATCTCTACAGAATAGTGTTGTAACTGTGTGTTTGGTCATCTCTACAGAATAGTGTTGTAACTGTGTGTTTGGTCATCTCTACAGAATAGTGTTGTAACAGTGTGTGTGTTTGGTCATCTCTACAGAATAGTATTGTAACAGTGTGTGTGTTTGGTCATCTCTACAGAATAGTGTTGTAACTGTGTGTTTGGTCATCTCTACAGAATAGTGTTGTAACAGTGTGTTTGGTCATCTCTACAGAATAGTGTTGTAACTGTGTGTTTGGTCATCTCTACAGAATAGTGTTGTAACAGTGTGTTTGGTCATCTCTACAGAATAGTGTTGTAACTGTGTGTTTGGTCATCTCTACAGAATAGTGTTGTAACAGTGTGTGTGTTTGGTCATCTCTACAGAATAGTATTGTAACAGTGTGTGTGTTTGGTCATCTCTACAGAATAGTGTTGTAACTGTGTGTGTGTTTGGTCATCTCTACAGAATAGTGTTGTAACAGTGTGTGTGTTTGGTCATCTCTACAGAATAGTGTTGTAACAGTGTGTTAGGTCATCTCTACAGAATAGTGTTGTAACAGTGTGTTTGGTCATCTCTACAGAATAGTGTTGTAACTGTGTGTTTGGTCATCTCTACAGAATAGTGTTGTAACAGTGTGTTTGGTCATCTCTACAGAATAGTGTTGTAACTGTGTGTTTGGTCATCTCTACAGAATAGTGTTGTAACTGTGTGTGTGTTTGGTCATCTCTACAGAATAGTGTTGTAACAGTGTGTTTGGTCATCTCTACAGAATAGTGTTGTAACAGTGTGTGTGTTTGGTCATCTCTACAGAATAGTGTTGTAACTGTGTGTTTGGTCATCTCTACAGAATAGTGTTGTAACTGTGTGTGTGTTTGGTCATCTCTACAGAATAGTGTTGTAACAGTGTGTTTGGTCATCTCTACAGAATAGTATTGTAACAGTGTGTTTGGTCATCTCTACAGAATAGTGTTGTAACAGTGTTTTTGGTCATCTCTACAGAATAGTATTGTAACAGTGTGTTAGGTCATCGCTACAGAATAGTGTTGTAACTGTTTGTTTGGTCATCTCTACAGAATAGTGTTGTAACTGTGTGTGTGTTTGGTCATCTCTACAGAATAGTGTTGTAACAGTGTGTGTGTTTGGTCATCTCTACAGAATAGTGTTGTAACAGTGTGTTTGGTCATCTCTACAGAATAGTGTTGTAACAGTGTGTTTGGTCATCTCTACAGAATAGTGTTGTAACTGTGTGTTTGGTCATCTCTACAGAATAGTGTTGTAACAGTGTGTGTGTTTGGTCATCTCTACAGAATAGTGTTGTAACAGTGTGTGTGTTTGGTCATCTCTACAGAATAGTATTGTAACAGTGTGTGTGTTTGGTCATCTCTACAGAATAGTGTTGTAACAGTGTGTGTGTTTGGTCATCTCTACAGAATAGTGTTGTAACTGTGTGTTTGGTCATCTCTACAGAATAGTGTTGTAACAGTGTGTTTGGTCATCTCTACAGAATAGTATTGTAACAGTGTGTTTGGTCATCTCTACAGAATAGTGTTGTAACAGTGTGTTTGGTCATCTCTACAGAATAGTGTTGTAACTGTGTGTTTGGTCATCTCTACAGAATAGTGTTGTAACAGTGTGTGTGTTTGGTCATCTCTACAGAATAGTATTGTAACAGTGTGTTTGGTCATCTCTACAGAATAGTGTTGTAACTGTGTGTTTGGTCATCTCTACAGAATAGTGTTGTAACTGTGTGTTTGGTCATCTCTACAGAATAGTGTTGTAACAGTGTGTTTGGTCATCTCTACAGAATAGTGTTGTAACTGTGTGTTTGGTCATCTCTACAGAATAGTGTTGTAACAGTGTGTGTGTTTGGTCATCTCTACAGAATAGTGTTGTAACAGTGTGTTAGGTCATCTCTACAGAATAGTGTTGTAACTGTGTGTTTGGTCATCTCTACAGAATAGTGTTGTAACAGTGTGTTTGGTCATCTCTACAGAATAGTGTTGTAACTGTGTGTTTGGTCATCTCTACAGAATAGTGTTGTAACTGTGTGTTTGGTCATCTCTACAGAATAGTATTGTAACAGTGTGTTTGGTCATCTCTACAGAATAGTGTTGTAACAGTGTGTGTGTTTGGTCATCTCTACAGGATAGTGTTGTAACTGTGTGTTTGGTCATCTCTACAGAATAGTGTTGTAACTGTGTGTGTGTTTGGTCATCTCTACAGAATAGTGTTGTAACAGTGTGTTTGGTCATCTCTACAGAATAGTATTGTAACAGTGTGTTTGGTCATCTCTACAGAATAGTGTTGTAACAGTGTTTTTGGTCATCTCTACAGAATAGTATTTTAACAGTGTGTTAGGTCATCTCTACAGAATAGTGTTGTAACTGTTTGTTTGGTCATCTCTACAGAATAGTGTTGTAACTGTGTGTGTGTTTGGTCATCTCTACAGAATAGTGTTGTAACAGTGTGTGTGTTTGGTCATCTCTACAGAATAGTGTTGTAACAGTGTGTTTGGTCATCTCTACAGAATAGTGTTGTAACAGTGTGTTTGGTCATCTCTACAGAATAGTGTTGTAACTGTGTGTTTGGTCATCTCTACAGAATAGTGTTGTAACAGTGTGTGTGTTTGGTCATCTCTACAGAATAGTGTTGTAACAGTGTGTGTGTTTGGTCATCTCTACAGAATAGTATTGTAACAGTGTGTGTGTTTGGTCATCTCTACAGAATAGTGTTGTAACAGTGTGTGTGTTTGGTCATCTCTACAGAATAGTGTTGTAACTGTGTGTTTGGTCATCTCTACAGAATAGTGTTGTAACAGTGTGTTTGGTCATCTCTACAGAATAGTATTGTAACAGTGTGTTTGGTCATCTCTACAGAATAGTGTTGTAACAGTGTGTTTGGTCATCTCTACAGAATAGTGTTGTAACTGTGTGTTTGGTCATCTCTACAGAATAGTGTTGTAACAGTGTGTGTGTTTGGTCATCTCTACAGAATAGTATTGTAACAGTGTGTTTGGTCATCTCTACAGAATAGTGTTGTAACTGTGTGTTTGGTCATCTCTACAGAATAGTGTTGTAACTGTGTGTTTGGTCATCTCTACAGAATAGTGTTGTAACAGTGTGTTTGGTCATCTCTACAGAATAGTGTTGTAACTGTGTGTTTGGTCATCTCTACAGAATAGTGTTGTAACAGTGTGTGTGTTTGGTCATCTCTACAGAATAGTGTTGTAACAGTGTGTTAGGTCATCTCTACAGAATAGTGTTGTAACTGTGTGTTTGGTCATCTCTACAGAATAGTGTTGTAACAGTGTGTTTGGTCATCTCTACAGAATAGTGTTGTAACAGTGTGTTAGGTCATCTCTACAGAATAGTGTTGTAACTGTGTGTTTGGTCATCTCTACAGAATAGTATTGTAACAGTGTGTTTGGTCATCTCTACAGAATAGTGTTGTAACAGTGTGTTTGGTCATCTCTACAGAATAGTGTTGTAACTGTGTGTTTGGTCATCTCTACAGAATAGTGTTGTAACTGTGTGTTTGGTCATCTCTACAGAATAGTATTGTAACAGTGTGTTTGGTCATCTCTACAGAATAGTGTTGTAACAGTGTGTTTGGTCATCTCTACAGAATAGTGTTGTAACTGTGTGTTTGGTCATCTCTACAGAATAGTGTTGTAACTGTGTGTTTGGTCATCTCTACAGAATAGTATTGTAACAGTGTGTTTGGTCATCTCTACAGAATAGTATTGTAACAGTGTGTTTGGTCATCTCTACAGAATAGTGTTGTAACAGTGTGTTTGGTCATCTCTACAGAATAGTGTTGTAACAGTGTGTGTGTTTGGTCATCTCTACAGAATAGTGTTGTAACAGTGTGTGTGTTTGGTCATCTCTACAGAATAGTGTTGTAACAGTGTGTTTGGTCATCTCTACAGAATAGTATTGTAACTGTGTGTGTGTTTGGTCATCTCTACAGAATAGTATTGTAACAGTGTGTGTGTTTGGTCATCTCTACAGAATAGTGTTGTAACTGTTTGTTTGGTCATCTCTACAGAATAGTGTTGTAACAGTGTGTGTGTTTGGTCATCTCTACAGAATAGTGTTGTAACTGTGTGTTTGGTCATCTCTACAGAATAGTGTTGTAACTGTGTGTGTGTTTGGTCATCTCTACAGAATAGTGTTGTAACTGTGTGTTTGGTCATCTCTACAGAATAGTATTGTAACAGTGTGTGTGTTTGGTCATCTCTACAGAATAGTGTTGTAACTGTGTGTGTTTGGTCATCTCTACAGAATAGTGTTGTAACTGTGTGTGTGTTTGGTCATCTCTACAGAATAGTGTTGTAACAGTGTGTGTGTTTGGTCATCTCTACAGAATAGTGTTGTAACAGTGTGTTTGGTCATCTCTACAGAATAGTGTTGTAACTGTGTGTGTGTTTGGTCATCTCTACAGAATAGTGTTGTAACTGTGTGTGTGTTTGGTCATCTCTACAGAATAGTGTTGTAACAGTGTGTGTGTTTGGTCATCTCTACAGAATAGTGTTGTAACAGTGTGTTTGGTCATCTCTACAGAATAGTGTTGTAACAGTGTGTTTGGTCATCTCTACAGAATAGTGTTGTAACAGTGTGTTTGGTCATCTCTACAGAATAGTGTTGTAACAGTGTGTGTGTTTGGTCATCTCTACAGAATAGTGTTGTAACTGTGTGTTTGGTCATCTCTACAGAATAGTGTTGTAACTGTGTGTGTGTTTGGTCATCTCTACAGAATAGTGTTGTAACAGTGTGTGTGTTTGGTCATCTCTACAGAATAGTGTTGTAACTGTGTGTTTGGTCATCTCTACAGAATAGTGTTGTAACTGTGTGTTTGGTCATCTCTACAGAATAGTGTTGTAACAGTGTGTTTGGTCATCTCTACAGAATAGTGTTGTAACTGTGTGTTTGGTCATCTCTACAGAATAGTATTGTAACAGTGTGTTTGGTCATCTCTACAGAATAGTGTTGTAACAGTGTGTGTGTTTGGTCATCTCTACAGAATAGTGTTGTAACAGTGTGTTTGGTCATCTCTACAGAATAGTGTTGTAACAGTGTGTTTGGTCATCTCTACAGAATAGTGTTGTAACAGTGTGTTTGGTCATCTCTACAGAATAGTGTTGTAACAGTGTGTTTGGTCATCTCTACAGAATAGTGTTGTAACTGTGTGTTTGGTCATCTCTACAGAATAGTGTTGTAACTGTGTGTGTGTTTGGTCATCTCTACAGAATAGTGTTGTAACAGTGTGTTTGGTCATCTCTACAGAATAGTGTTGTAACTGTGTGTTTGGTCATCTCTACAGAATAGTGTTGTAACTGTGTGTGTGTTTGGTCATCTCTACAGAATAGTGTTGTAACAGTGTGTTTGGTCATCTCTACAGAATAGTGTTGTAACTGTGTGTGTGTTTGGTCATCTCTACAGAATAGTGTTGTAACTGTGTGTTTGGTCATCTCTACAGAATAGTGTTGTAACTGTGTGTTTGGTCATCTCTACAGAATAGTGTTGTAACTGTGTGTGTGTTTGGTCATCTCTACAGAATAGTGTTGTAACTGTGTGTTTGGTCATCTCTACAGAATAGTGTTGTAACTGTGTGTTTGGTCATCTCTACAGAATAGTGTTGTAACTGTGTGTGTGTTTGGTCATCTCTACAGAATAGTGTTGTAACAGTGTGTTTGGTCATCTCTACAGAATAGTGTTGTAACTGTGTGTGTGTTTGGTCATCTCTACAGAATAGTGTTGTAACAGTGTGTGTGTTTGGTCATCTCTACAGAATAGTGTTGTAACTGTGTGTTTGGTCATCTCTACAGAATAGTGTTGTAACTGTGTGTTTGGTCATCTCTACAGAATAGTGTTGTAACAGTGTGTTTGGTCATCTCTACAGAATAGTGTTGTAACAGTGTGTTTGGTCATCTCTACAGAAATGTGTTGTAACTGTGTGTTTGGTCATCTCTACAGAATAGTATTGTAACAGTGTGTTTGGTCATCTCTACAGAATAGTGTTGTAACTGTGTGTTTGGTCATCTCTACAGAATAGTGTTGTAACTGTGTGTTTGGTCATCTCTACAGAATAGTGTTGTAACTGTGTGTTTGGTCATCTCTACAGAATAGTGTTGTAACTGTGTCTGTGTTTGGTCATCTCTACAGAATAGTATTGTAACAGTGTGTTTGGTCATCTCTACAGAATAGTGTTGTAACAGTGTGTTTGGTCATCTCTACAGAATAGTGTTGTAACAGTGTGTTTGGTCATCTCTACAGAATAGTGTTGTAACTGTGTGTGTGTTTGGTCATCTCTACAGAATAGTGTTGTAACAGTGTGTTTGGTCATCTCTACAGAATAGTATTGTAACAGTGTGTTTGGTCATCTCTACAGAATAGTGTTGTAACTGTGTGTGTGTTTGGTCATCTCTACAGAATAGTGTTGTAACAGTGTGTGTGTTTGGTCATCTCTACAGAATAGTGTTGTAACTGTGTGTTTGGTCATCTCTACAGAATAGTGTTGTAACAGTGTGTTTGGTCATCTCTACAGAATAGTGTTGTAACTGTGTGTTTGGTCATCTCTACAGAATAGTATTGTAACTGTGTGTTTGGTCATCTCTACAGAATAGTATTGTAACTGTGTGTTTGGTCATCTCTACAGAATAGTGTTGTAACTGTGTGTGTGTTTGGTCATCTCTACAGAATAGTATTGTAACAGTGTGTTTGGTCATCTCTACAGAATAGTGTTGTAACTGTGTGTGTGTTTGGTCATCTCTACAGAATAGTGTTGTAACAGTGTGTTTGGTCATCTCTACAGAATAGTGTTGTAACAGTGTGTGTGTTTGGTCATCTCTACAGAATAGTGTTGTAACAGTGTGTGTGTTTGGTCATCTCTACAGAATAGTATTGTAACAGTGTGTTTGGTCATCTCTACAGAATAGTGTTGTAACTGTGTGTGTGTTTGGTCATCTCTACAGAATAGTGTTGTAACAGTGTGTGTGTTTGGTCATCTCTACAGAATAGTGTTGTAACTGTGTGTTTGGTCATCTCTACAGAATAGTGTTGTAACTGTGTGTTTGGTCATCTCTACAGAATAGTGTTGTAACAGTGTGTTTGGTCATCTCTACAGAATAGTGTTGTAACTGTGTGTTTGGTCATCTCTACAGAATAGTGTTGTAACAGTGTGTTTGGTCATCTCTACAGAATAGTGTTGTAACTGTGTGTGTGTTTGGTCATCTCTACAGAATAGTGTTGTAACAGTGTGTTTGTTTGTGTGTGTGTGTGTGTGTGTGTGTTACAGAGTCAGGTGAGGACCCAGCAGCCTATGACATCCTGGCTAACCCCCCAGGCCCGGGAGAGGAGGACGACACGAGGCAGGGCTTTGAGTTTGAGTTTTCTGACCGACCCCTCCTGCCCTGCTACAACATTCAGCTCTCCCTCTCACAGGGGTAAGTGTCTGTGTGTCATTATGAGCCCCAGAAATAACATTTTTCCTTCCGGTTCTGACTACAGTTTTGAATCGGTTTCTGTCCTGCAGTAGGCAAAATAATGAGCTTTAGTCTGTCCACCTGTGACCGCCCATTACATTACAGTATTGTCACGGTTACCCAGCCACATTATAACAGTGTTGTTGTTCTCACCAGTAACCCTACACTTCACTGCATGTTGGGTTCCCTCCATCCACCCGTCCCTCCTCTCCCCCTATCCAGTGTGTTATTAAGCAGACGAGAGGAGGGATCATTATGATCAGGGTATCGATAAAGTCATTAGTCACACCGACCTGGGGGAGGAAGGGGGAGGGTCATTAGTCACACCGACCTGGGGGAGGGAGGGGGGAGGGTCATTAGTCACACCGACCTGGGGGAGGGAGGGGGGAGGGTCATTAGTCACACCGACCTGGCGGAGGGAGGAGGAGGGGGGTGTCATTAACCAGGGGGCTCGCCACAGGAGGAACGGATTTATGTGGAGGGAAGAAGGTAGACTAGTAGAAGCAGAGCTCTTTAATACTGTGGGTTGCTCTGATATGAGGGAGGAGAAACATTAGGGGGTTAGAGAGATGGAGAGGAACAGAGAGGGTGGGTAAAGAGACAGAGAGGAGGTTGGATAGAGGATTTTAGAGAGAACGATGGGAGGATTGATAGGATGGTAGAGTGAGAGGAGATTTGATTGGATGGTAGAGAGAGAGGAGATTTGATAGGATGGTAGAGAAAGGGGAGATTTGATAGGATGGTAGAGAGAGAGGAGATTTGATAGGATGGTATAGAGAGAGATTTGATAGGATGGTAGAGAGAGAGGAGATTTGATAGGATGGTAGAGAGAGAGGAGATTTGATAGAATGGTAGAGAGAGAGGAGATTTGATAGGATGGTAGAGAGAGAGGAGATTTGATAGGATGGTAGAGAGAGAGGAGATTTGATAGGATGGTAGAGAGAGAGGGGAGATTTGATAGGATGGTAGAGAGAGAAAGGAGATTTGATAGGATGGTAGAGAGAGAGAGGAGATTTGATAGGATGGTAGAGAGAGAGGATGTTTGGTAGGTTGGTAGAGAGAGAGGAGGTTTGGCAGGATGGTGGAGAAAGAGAGGATGGTAGAGAGAGAGGAGGTTTGGTAGAAGGATGGTGGAGAAAGAGAGGATGGTAGAGAGAGAGGAGGTTTGGTAGAAGGATGGTGGAGAAAGAGAGGATGGTAGAGAGAGAGGAGGATTGGTAGGATGGTAGAGAGAGAGGAGGTTTGGCAGGATGGTGGAGAAAGAGAGGATGGTAAAGAGAGAGGAGGTTTGGTAGAAGGATGGTGGAGAAAGAGAGGATGGTAGAGAGAGAGGAGGTTTGATGGGATGGTGGATAAAGAGAGGATGGTAGAGAGAGAGGAGGTTTGGTAGAAGGATGGTGGAGAAAGAGAGGATGGCAGAGAGAGAGGAGGTTTGGTAGGATGGTGGAGAAAGAGAGGATGGTAGAGAGAGGAGGTTTGATAGGATGGTGGAGAAAGAGAGAATGGTAGAGAGAGAGGAGGTTTGGTAGGATGGTGGAGAAAGAGAGGATAGTAGAGAGAGAGGAGGTTTGGTAGAAGGATGGTGGAGAAAGAGAGGATGGTAGAGAGAGTGGAGGTTTGATGGGATGGTGGAGAAAGAGAGGATGGGAGAGAGAGAGGAGGTTTGGTAGGATGGTGGAGAAAGAGAGGATGGTAGAGAGAGAGGTTTGATAGGATGGTGGAGAAAGAGAGGATGGTAGAGAGAGGAGGTTTGGTAGGATGGTGGTGAAAGAGAGGATGGTAGAGAGAGGGGAGGTTTGGTATGATGGTAGAGAGAGAGGAGGTTTGGCAGGATGGTGGAGAAAGAGAGGATGGTAGAGAGAGAGAGGAGGTTTGGTAGGATGGTAGAGAGAGAGGAGGTTTGGTAGGATGGTGGAGAAAGAGAGGATGGTAGAGAGAGAGGAGGTTTGGCAGGATGGTGGAGAAAGAGAGGATGGTAGAGAGAGAGGAGGTTTGGTAGAAGGATGGTGGCGAAAGAGAGGATGGTAGAGAGAGAGGAGGTTTGGTAGGATGGTGGAGAAAGAGAGGATGGTAGAGAGAGGAGGTTTGATAGGATGGTGGAGAAAGAGAGAATGGTAGAGAGAGAGGAGGTTTGGTAGGATGGTGGAGAAAGAGAGGATAGTAGAGAGAGGAGGTTTGGTAGGATGGTGGAGAAAGAGAGGATGGCAGAGAGAGGAGGTTTGGTAGAAGGATGGTGGAGAGAAATATAGAGAAGATGGAGATTGACGCTACGCAGCACGGCAGGCTGCCGTTAGCCGGAGACGTTAGCTAGAGTTGTGTGTGTGAATGCAGACAGCGCTAATTGCCTCCCACACCGTTTTCCTCCCGGCCTCGTCACTCACCCTCTCTTCCTCCCCTCCCTCTCATTCTCTCCCTCTTGGCTGCAGCGCACTGTTCTGTGTAATCTTCAGTCTGAGCACTGCTCTCTCTCTCTCCATCTCTCAGCGGAGCTCCCCTCCCCCACTCTCTCTCTCTCTCTCTCCATCTCTCAGCGGAGCTCCCCTCCCCCACTCTCTCTCTCTCTCCATCTCTCAGCGGAGCTCCCCTCCCCCACTCTCTCTCTCTCTCCATCTCTCAGCGGAGCTCCCCTCCCCCACTCTTTCTTTCTCTCCCGCTCTGCTCTCGTTCTCTTTCTCCTCTTGTCTCTCTCGGCTCGCTCTGCTCTTCTGGCTGATGCAGTATTAATGGATCTCCTGGGCTGTGAGGCCGGCCTGCGCTCTCTCTCTCTCTCTCACACACACACACACACACACACACACACACACACGGAGGCTCGGCAGCGCTTGCATTTACACTCCTCTCCCCATTCAGCTGCTCCCCAGCCGCAGCGCTACACAGCTAACCATTTCAAGTGCTATCGATTGAACAGCGCCTGTTGTTCATCACCTACCCTACCGTGTGTGTGTGGGGGGGGTTACACACATCCATTCTCACATAAGGATTATTCACAAACCAACTGAATTCACAGAGCGCCCCCAGAAAAGCCTTTGTGTTTATATGTGTGTGACAGATGTTGAAAACCCCAACCACGGTGCTACAGCCCATAATTACAGCTAGTGTTGAAAAGCTGGAGCCACTGGTGTCACATCAGAAGTGTAGAGCCATGCTAACCCGTTCCCTCTCTCTCCTCCTCTCTCTTTAACCCCCTCAGTCCCAGAAACTGGCTGCTCCTATCAGACGTCCTGAAGAGACTCAGAATGTCCTCCAGGGCGTTCAGGGCAGCCTTTGCCCATCTGGAGGTAGCAACCATCGCCGAGGCAGAGTTCTACAAGCAGGCGTCACTGTCGCAGCTCTTCTCGTGCCCCGACGAGCTCGCCGCCTTCCTCCCCGACAGCAAGGAGCTGCTGGACCTGGTTGAGACCAGCTCGGAGCTGGCTGCGCTGCTGGGCTCCTCGCTAGAGTGTTTGGACAGCCGATGGGAGCCCAAAGGGGCCCGGGTCAAAGCTAAAGCCCGCTCGTGACCCTGAGATACACACACAGAGGGTGACTCTCAATAAGATCTACTTTCTCCTGAAGTGGACACTCCTTCACTAGTTCCCACAAATCTGGTGCAGTTATTTGGCTAGTGGTAGTTTTCCACCATGTTTCTTATACCAGTCCTTTCTTTTCAAATCGGTGAAGGGAAGTGAACACTTTGGGAGGAAGGCGAGAGTATTGGGACGTAGCCAACACACACACATGCTCCATGTGTACGTTCCTCTGCCCTGTGAGGACTGGATGTTGAATACTGGACAGTATCCCTTCAAAGAGGAAACAGACCCCAGCGCCACACAAACTGCATTTTTAAATAAATATATTATGTGTACATTAACAGCCAATTTTATTTGTTTTATATATATATATATATATATATATATATATATATATATATATATATATATATCAATACTGTATATCTGCTGCTTTGGTTGTCATGTTGTGGTCAGGTTGTGGGTTTTGACACTGTTTGGGTTGACTAGGCTAGTGAACAGGTCATTGTTTGACTTTGGATCATGGCAGTGCACTTGATTTGAGCTTTACCGACCCATTGGACTTTGACAGATATATATATATAGAGGTGAACTGTGACAAAAACATTTTAGCACTCATGGCTCATCCCAAAGATTTGGGGATTTTATTTTCAACATTGTCTAAAAACCTAGCTTTATTTGTCTCTTATTTATGACAATGAGGAATTCAGATATTTGATGTGGGTTTTTTGTAAAATATGAATGTAAAATACTACAAGACATTTCAATTGAAGAGTGAGATTCATGCTTGAACTTGTAAATAAGATGACCATTTCAGTAACTGTTTTTCTGACTGGGGTGTTTGATTTGTTTGTTTTGGCAATGTAAGTGTTTAAACTTTGTAATTAAATACACTATTATTTGTATTTATATTTTACAAAAAAAAATATTTAAATAAATCGCAATACAAGTTAACCTTTATCGTATTTTATTCACCTAAATCATTTCCATTTTTAGGTTTGTGAAATTCCGGTAATTTACCCAAAATTCCCAGTTTTTCCAGAAATTCTTGTTGTAGGATTCCTCCCTTTTCCAACCAGGACTATGGAAAAACACAGTTTGTCACCTATTTATTTGGTATGAAAAATACTTTACTATTCACATTTGCCACTATGAATAACCTACCTCTCGATTTTGGATAATCTAGTCTAGAAATACAGTGCTCCCACACAGCTTTCACTGTTTTTTCTCTTGCAGTCGGCTCGGTGGTTTGTGTGCGTATTTAATCTTGGTTTTAACTTGCCACGCTGGCTCTCGCGTTCCGCTCCGCTCTCAGGGCACTATACTTTCCATCCTTGTTGATCTTGTTTTATAAAGAGGAAGAGACTTGTTGCCAGCAGGAATAGTTTGGTTCGAGTCAAAAGTAGGCTAACCCTTGTCCCCAGGATCCCAAACGCTTATATTTCCACCACGCCCTTCCCTTCACACACACAGTTCTCCGTAGTTAAGTAGAAAAGTCTGTCAGATTGTGGGGGGAAATAGGACCTAATTTATTATTCCGTGGTTGTTGTTGGCCTTGAAATAGCGAAAGATGAATTATCTGTGTGGTTTGTGTTTGCGTAATATCCAGATCAGTGTTTTACAAAACCATGCAGGCTAACAAACACCGCCAACAAGTTGACACAATCTACCCCTGCATAGCAGCGCCTGACTATCCGCAGGAAAGCCTGTTTGCGCCAGATGCATGTTGTTTAATCTGTAGTCCTTTTCTAGCTCATCAAAATGAACGTTTTTCGGTCTTGTTGATTTACCTCCGGTGTTTTATGTCGAAATTATCCCCTAGGCAACACACGTTTCCCCCGTCATATTTTATTTGATTTCCAAAAATAATGACTATCCTATGTATATCCCCTTTATTCGTGTGCTAGCATGGTCCGATAAAGTATGCCTATTTGAAATGTAGGCTAGCGCCTATATCCAAAACCAGCCATCAACATTAGAAACAATCTAACCATTTTTTTTATATATAGGCTAACATGATCAATTAAGCAAACCGGTAACGTTTTCTCTTCTGCCACACCAATTAGCGAGGTTTGGCTAGATTTTCCCTCTCCTGATCATTTTTTTGGGGTGAAACGTGTGTAGGCTACTTGATTAAAAAACTATAAATTATATTAGTGGGGTAATTATTTCCTTCCCGTCATCAGATTGGTGCTACCACGTGGGCTAATCCCCCGTTTATCTATTCGCTGTGACATTGGAGGCGTGTGGAGAGGGGAGAGAGATAAAGGAAGCCTTGGTGGCAGTACCCGGGCGCATCTGTTGAAGGGAGGGGGACCTGCACGCTCTCTACATACATTGTTTACTGCTGTCATAAAGACGTGCGCGCGCACACATTCTCGAACCTAGGCGTGTATACAGTATGCATGTGCATGTTTCGGGCTGTGTGAGTAAAGTGCTTGTAGCGGAGACGCGCAGATTTCTAGTTTGGGCAGGAAGAAGGGGGAAAAAAACTTTCAAGTGGATTAAATAACCTCGAAACTAATAAATTCAGCGGAGGCCTTTCAGGACGCTACGCAATGCGGTGCCGAAGCACTAGGCCTTCAGAGAGAGAGGGAGTACGAAGCGGTGCTAAGGTGTTTGCAATCAATCTCAGACTAAAGCGGGGGAGGGAGCCTCACTGAAAGGATCGCATTATTCTGCTCTACAAAGGAAATCGGAGAGTGCCGTCTCTAGGGGCCCTTGGCTGCATATTATAAGAGAGAGAGAGAAGCAGAAAGAGAGGGATTCTGAGGTGTAGTGTGAATTGTGTGTGTGTGGGGGGAGTGTCTTGTCTCACACCCCTAGTGTGCATCTCCATGATTTAGCTGCCAGATACTAAACTGACATTAATACCATACATGGCTTAACCTATAGAATGATATCCAATCCACAAATTGACCTCTGGAAGTCTAGAATCTTTATGACTTACCAGTTGGTATTCACACACCCTTCCATACACATTGTCGGACACAGAGGGTAGGCTAGGGTGTGAGACAGAAGGCTTTACGTATGGCTACGTACACACACACACACATCGCTGCTCTCTCTGGTAGGTAACAGCTACCATCTGCTCCCCCTAACAGATATGAGAACGGGATGGGAGAGGTCTAGAGGAGTGGACAGGAGAGGAGAGGACTGGATGAGAGAGGTCTAGAGGAGTGGACAGGAGAGGAGAGGACTGGATGAGAGAGGTCTAGAGGAGTGGACAGGAGAGAAGAGGACGGGATGGGAGAGGTCTAGAGGAGTGGACAGGAGAGGACGGGATGGGAGAGGTCTAGAGGAGTGGACAGGAGAGGAGAGGACGGGATGGGAGAGGTCTAGAGGAGTGGACAGGAGAGGAGAGGTCTAGAGGAGAGGTCTGGATGAGAGAGGTCTAGAGGAGTGGACATGAGAGGAGAGAAGGGGAGAGGATCGGAGGGAAGAGGTGCGAGAAAACAAAGGAAACTTTAGGATCTGTTGAAGCCTCCAAAGACTAGGCCAACGCAGATTCAACATGGGCAGTGTGTGAATAAAAGCCTACCTTAATTAAATGTGTTGGTGGCAGTAGTCATTTGAATTGATTTGGATTAATTCAACAGGTATTTTTAATTAAGGAAAGGCTTAAGGCCTTAGTGATGACTCACCTACCCTGCACCAGTCAGCCCCATCAATAGGCCACGCTAGGCTCTGTGCTTATTCGCTATTATAACCTTGTAATAATGTTATTATCAATGGACCATTACCCTAATCCCAGTGACCTTCTGACCTCTGTCAGTCATCACGAGCCCCTTAATGCATTCAGGACCAGTCTTCCCCCTCTACATCCCTCTCTTTAATTTATTCAATTCAATTTAGTGGACTTTATTGTCATGGCAAGTTAAATTACTTACATTGTCAAAGTACACACATAACAACCATGGTGGGACTAACAGTAGTAATAGTAGTAGTGGTGGTGGTAGCAGTAGGGGTAATTATGCGAGTAAGGGTTCTCTCTCACACATTCGTGATCTCTCACTCATTAACTCATTGTCTTTCTCTCCCGCTCCCTCATCCATCTCTTTAGCTCCCTCTTTGCCTCCCTTTTTTCACTGCCCCCCCATCATCTCTCCTTACCTCTCTCTTCACAGGCTGTTCTAACCAAGGCTATTTTATCTTAATCTACTGATCGTCTACCAACAGGGTGTTCTATGTGAATAGGACAGGGTCAGTAAAGGTCTTTCTTTGAGAGCTGCGTTGGACAACCTTACTGATATGAATGACTGTACAGCAGCAGCGATTTACAGGCACCTCTGAAACAACAGCGTTTATAAGAAAGTTAGCGCAGGCATCTCTTTCTGTCTTCAAGATAACGCTGGCTCGGCTTCCTCTGTGCTCAAAAACAATCAGAAACGCGGCAGATCGAGGGGGAAATGGAAAGAGGGCCGGAGGGGGAGTTGTGATAATGCGAGTGCCAGCACTGAATACACAGCACCAACACCCGCTCTCTCCTCTTCGCTTGCTCCGACTGTGTGTGTCTGTGTGCTTGCATTTACATGCGTTTGAGCGAATAAAAGCAGAGCCTTGGACTGATTCAACTGCTGCAGAATGGAACAAAGATCGGCTACAGCAACTTGAAAGTAGCTGCAAAAGATGGTGGCTTCACTTTAACTCCTGCCTAAAGCTAAGCAATAATGGGTTTTGTCATTTGAAAAGGTTCCTTTTGTTTGCTGAAAAAGTTTTCTTCAGCATGATTGTGATATGATTTATTGGAAGGCCAATGAATGTACACCTGGGTCCTCTGCACACCTACATGTACAGTGGCTTGAAGAAGTATTCACCCCCTTGGTATTTTTCCTATTTCCTACAACCTGGAATTAAAATATATTTTTGGGGGAGTTTATCATTTGATTTACGCAACACTTTGAAGACGCAAAATATTTCTTGTGAAACAAGAAATAAGACAAAAAAAACAGAACTTGAGCGTGCATAACTATTCACCCCCCCAAAGTCAATACTTTATAGTGCCACCTTTTGCAGCAAATAGAGCTGCAAGTCCCTTGGCGTATGTCTTTATGAGCTTGGCACATCTAGCCACTGGGATTGTTGCTCATTCTTCAAGGCAATACTGCTTCAGCTCCTTCAAGTTGGATGGGTTCTGCTCGTGAAGAGCAGTCTTTAAGTCATACCACAGATTCTCAATTGGATTCAGGTCTGGGCTTTGACTAGACCATTCCAGGACATTTAAATGTTTCCCCTTATACCACTCAAGTGTTGCTTTAGCAGTATGCTTAGGGTCATTATCCTGCTATTATCCTGCTATTATCCTGCTGTGGGGATGGTATTCTCGGGGTGATGAGAGGTGTTGGGTTTGCACCATTCATAGCGTTTTTCTTGATGGCCAAAAAGCTCCATTTTAGTCTCATCTGACCAGAGTACCTTATTCCATATGTTTGGGGAGTCTCCCACATGCGTTTTGGCGAACACCAAACGTGTTTGATTCTTTTTTACTTTAAGCAATGGCTTTTTTCTGGACACTCTTCTGTAAAGCCCAGCTCTGTGGAGTGTACGACTTAAAGTGGTCCTATGGAACAGATACTCTGTAGCTCTGCAGCTCCTTCAGGGTTATCTCTCTCTTTGTTGCCTCTCTGATTAATACCCTCCTTGCCTGGTCTGTGAGTTTTGGTGGGCAGGTTTGTTATGGTGACATTCTTTCATTTTTTAAATAATGGATTTAATGGTGCTCCATGGGATGTTCAAAGTTTCTGATATTTCTTTATAACCCACCCCTGATCTGTACTTCTCCACAGCTTTGTCCCTGACCTGTTTGGCAAGATCCTTGGTCTTCATGGTGTCGCTTGCTTGGTGGTGCCCCTTTCTTAGTGGTGTTGCAGACTCTGGGGCATTTCAGAACATGTGTTTAAATACTGAAATCATGTGACACTTAGATTGCACACAGGTGGACTTTATTTAACTAATTATGTGACTGTAGGTAATTGGTTGCACCAGATCTTATTTAGGGGCTTCATAGCAAAGGGGTGAATACATACGTACACAACACTTTTCTGTTTTTCATTTTGTAGTAATAATTTGTAGTAATAAAGTAATTTTTTTCATTTCACTTCACCAATTTGGACTTTTTTGTGTATGTCCATTACATGAAATCCAAATAAAAATCAATTTAATATACAGGTTTAAATGCAACAAAATAGGAAAAGTGCCAAGGGGATGAATACTTTTTTAAGGCACTGTAGTATTTGCCCACTGACGTAAAGCCTAGGTCTGGGAGCTAACACAATTATTCAGTTCTCACGTAAGGTTGGGCTACTCATCACTCGAACATAGTACACCGAACAACCTCCGCTTCTCACTCACTCACACACACACCCTCCAGCTCTGACCTCTCTTTGGAAGAGAAAGTGGTTACAAATTACTAAACACTGCATTTCTCAGAGGTCATATGACAGCAGAGGGGTCATATGCTGAGAAGGAAAACAGTCCTCCTCCACCTCCTGTCCCAGCTAGCACATAACGTTCTGAGAACCATATGTTTCTTAGAGCTTGGTGAGAGCGTGGTTGTCCTATGGTTATTTTGCATACAACCTTCCCACAACTTTCTGGGAATGTTATAGAATAGTTGCTTGGCTTTGGAACATCCTCAGCACATTTAAGGAACTTGACAAAATAATGTATTTTATTGGTATTTCATTACTTTAACAGAGTGTTTCCTAAAAATGTAAATCTGGTTAAATGTAATACATTTTTTGGTTATGTTCAAGGAACTTTCTCCAACTGGTTTGATATTGGGAATAGTTCAGAGAATGTTAAGAAACAACATTCTTCTGTGGGATTTTCCTCATTGTTTTACTTAACTTCATGTTCTCAGAACATTATGAAAACATTCCATATAACCACACGAAGACATTAGTAACGTTCAAAGAATGTTATTTAAAAATGTTTACTTTTGGTTCTCAGTGTCAACAAAACTCTGTCCTCTACTTTGTTAATTGTGTTCAGGTGTGTTGGCCAATATTTGGTCACACCTGGTCTTAATGAGTGCTTGTTTCCTTTAAAATGGAGTATGTTTGAATAGACTAAAATTAACAGCTTGTATGAGTAAAAAATATGGCATGCTAGCTGCCTCCTGGTGGCGTAGTGAACTAATTCCATAGTTAGAGAACAGAAGATCATAGGTTTGAATCTCACAGATGCTGTGCAACAATTAAAAAAAGAAATG
>NW_023494032.1:0-40000 GCF_013265735.2 Oncorhynchus mykiss | reverse complement strand
GCAACATAAAACAATCAATATGACTGTCAGGCAAGAGTGATGTGGAGGAAGGGAAGGAGAGAAGAAGGGGGGTCCTGCCTGCCTGCCTCCCTAGCTGACTCCCTGCCTCCCTGCCTGCCTGCCCCCCTAGCTGACTCCCTGCCTGCCTGCCTGCCTCCCTAGCTGTCTTCCTGTCTCCCTGCCTGCCCCCCTAGCTGACTCCCTGCCTGCCTGCCTCCCTAGCTGACTCCCTGCCTGCCTGACTTCCTGCCTCTTTCCCTGCCTCCTTCCCTGCCTCCCTGCCCTCATAGCCTCTCCCTGGGCTGTCCGCCAGCCTGCCTGGCGCGTTGCTTTGTGAGCCGTTAGCGCCGGGTGCTATCGGGGGCTCAAGCCTGGCCGCCACTCAAGAAGGCAGCGCAGCACCGCCAGGGGTTTATGGCCGTGGGCCGCGGGCCAAACCGAAGCGTCTGGAAAACTTTACCGCTGAGGTAACTCTGTGTGGAGACACGTTCTCTCATTACTCCCATCAGAGTGGTGTTTCTCCTCTCTCCTCATTCTTAGCTCCACGTTCAACCTAGATGAATTTCTCATGACTACCTTTGCAGCTTTTAATGTGTCCATTTTTTTGGAATACTAAGGTACTGTCTGTATTGTCATGGTAACACAGACTTTCACTGAAATCCAGCAATGGTCTCAATGGGAGATTTGACTGACTAACATTCGAGCTATGTGTGTTAGTATTTGGAGTGTGTGTGTGTTTGTACAGTCTTGTCATAATGCATCACCACAGTCCCCTGTTGATAGATGTCGAGCCTGGGAGAGCCTCCTATGTTTCCCCATCCTACATTTAGAGGCTGTGCACACACTTAAATACACACACACACACACACACACACACACACACACACACACACACACACACACACACACACACACACTCCACGCAGACACCAGTACACTCACTGACCACCCATCCTGTTATGTTCTGATCCACACACACTTCCCCTGTGATTACGTGTTGTTTGATTTAACAGCAACAACAGACGGTCGGATCAGCCCTCTGCAGAGCCGTGAAAACACTACTGCTGCCTGTTTCCCGCTTCCCTACCTCTCTCTGTCTCTCTCTTCCTTTCTCCCCCCCTCTCTCTCCTCTCTCTTTAGTTCTCTATCACTCCCTTTCTCTCTCTAGTTCTGTCACTCTCTCTCCTTCTCTCTGTAGGTATGTCACTCTCTCTCTCTCCCTCGCTCTCTCTGTCTCTCTGTCTCTCTCTCTTCCCCTCCGCCTCCGCAGCCTTGGAAAATAAATATAGAGAGACGTTATTTATTTGTTGACCGAAGAGTTGTTTCCACGCTGCACATAGACAGACAGGCAGGCAGGCAGGCAGACTCACAGGCAGACAGACATACCCACAAACAGACTCACAGGCAGACAGGCAGAGAGACAGACAGAGTGGGCTGACTGGCTGGGCTGCTTGGCTAGCGTGCCTATCCTGTGACTCAGCCACCAGAAAAACAAGTGTGTGTGTGCGTTTGGGGAGGGGCTGTGAGGCTAGCCAAACCTCTATGTCTTGCAGCCCAAGTAGAGAGAGAGAAGGGAGGAGGATGGTAGTTGCAAGGCCCAAGCAGAGAGAGAGAAGGGAGGAGGACGGTAGTTGCAGCCCAGGCAGAGAGAGAGAAGGGAGGAGGACGGTAGTTGCAAGGCCCAAGTAGAGAGAGAGAAGGGAGGAGGATGGTAGTTGCAGCCCAAGTAGAGAGAGAGAAGGGAGGAGGATGGTAGTTGCAGCCCAAGTAGAGAGAGAGAAGGGAGGAGGATGGTAGTTGCAGACCAAGCATAGAGAGAGAAGGGAGGATAACGGTAGATGCAGCCCAAGTAGAGAGAGAGAAGGGAGGAGGACGGTAGTTGCAGCCCAAGCAGAGAGAGAGAGCAGAGAGGAGGATGGTAGTTGCAGCCCAAGCAGAGAGAGAGAAGGGAGGATGACAGTAGTTGCAAGGCCCAAGAAGAGAGAGAGAAGGGAGGAGGATAGTAGTTGCAGCCCAAGCAGAGAGATAGAAGGGAGGAGGATGGTAGTTGCAGCCCAAGTAGAGAGAGAGAAGGGAGGAGATGGTAGTTGCAGCCCAAGTAGAGAGAGAGAAGGGAGGAGGATGGTAGTTGCAGACCAAGCATAGAGAGAGAAGGGAGGATAACGGTAGATGCAGCCCAAGTAGAGAGAGAGAAGGGAGGAGGACGGTAGTTGCAGCCCAAGCAGAGAGAGAGAGAGCAGGGAGGAGGATGGTAGTTGCAGCCCAAGCAGAGAGAGAGAAGGGAGGAGGACAGTAGTTGCAAGGCCCAAGAAGAGAGAGAGAAGGGAGGAGGATGGTAGTTGCAGCCCAAGCAGAGAGAGAGAGAAGGGAGGAGGACGGTAGTTGCTGCCCAAGCAGAGAGAGAGAAGGGAGGAGGATGCTAGTTGCAAACCAAGTAGCGAGAGAGAAGGGAGGAGGATGCTAGTTGCAGCCCAAGTAGAGAGAGAGAAGGGAGGAGGATGGTTGTTGCAGCCCAAGCAGAGAGAGAGAAGGGAGGAGGACAGTCGTTGCAAGGTCCAAGAAGAGAGAGAGAAGGGAGGAGGATGCTAGTTGCAGCCCAAGTAGAGAGAGAGAAGGGAGGAGGATGGTAGTTGCAGCCCAAGCAGAGAGAGAGAAGGGAGGAGGATGGTAGTTGCAGCGCAAGCAGAGAGAGAAGGGAGGAGGATGGTAGTTGCAGCCCAAGCAGAGAGAGAGAAGGGAGGAGGATGGTAGTTGCAGCCCAAGCAGAGAGAGAAGGGAGGAGGATGGTAGTTACAGCCCAAGCAGAGAGAGAGAAGGGAGGAGGACGGTAGTTGCAGCCCAAGCAGAGAGAGAGAAGGGAGGAGGACGGTAGTTGCAGCCCAAGCAGAGAGAGAGAAGGGAGGAGGACGTTAGTTGCAGCCCAAGCAGAGAGAGAGAATGGAGGATGGATGGTAGTTGCAGCCCAAGCAGAGAGAGAGAAGGGAGGAGGACGGTAGTTGCAGCCCAAGCAGAGAGAGCGAAGGGAGGAGGATGCTAGTTGCAGCCCAAGTAGAGAGAGAGAAGGGAGGAGGATGGTAGTTGCAGCCCAAGTAGAGAGAGAGAAGGGATGCAATGGTAGTTGCAATGCCCAAGCAGAGAGAGAGAAGGGAGGAGGACGGTAGTTGCAGCCCAAGTAGAGAGAGAGAAGGGAGGAGGATGGTAGTTGCAGCCCAAGTAGAGAGAGAGAAGGGATGCAATGGTAGTTGCAATGCCCAAGCAGAGAGAAAGAAGGGAGGAGGACGGTAGTTGCAGCCCAAGCAGAGAGAGAGAAGGGAGGAGGAAGGTAGTTGTATCCCAAGTAGAGAGAGAGAAGGGAGGAAGATGGTAGTTGCAAGACCCAAGCAGCGAGAGAGAAGGGAGGAGGAATGTAGTTGCAGTCCAAGCAGAGAGAGAGAAGGGAGGAGGATGGTAGTTGCAGCCCAAGCAGAGAGAGAGAAGGGAGGAGGACGGCAGTTGCAGGACACGCATAGAGAGAGATGGGAGAATGATGGTAGTTGCAGCCCAAGCAGAGAGAGAGAAGGGAGGAGGACGGTAGTTGCAGCCCAAGCAGAGAGAGAGAAGGGAGGAGGATGGTAGTTGCAGCCCAAGCAGAGAGAGAGAACGGAAGAGGATGGTAGTTGCAGCCCAAGTAGCGAGAGAGAAGGGAGGCAATGGTAGTTGCAATGCCCAAGCAGAGAGAAAGAAGGGAGGAGGACGGTAGTTGCAGCCCAAGCAGAGAGAGAGAAGGGAGGAGGATGGTAGTTGCATCCCAAGTAGAGAGAGAGAAGGGAGGAAGATGGTAGTTGCAGCCCAAGTAGAGAGAGAGAAGGGAGGAGGATGGTATTTGCAGCCCAAGTAGAGAGAGAGAAGGGAGGCAATGGTAGTTGCAATGCCCAAGCAGAGATATAGAAGGGAGGAGGACGGTAGTTGCAGCCCAAGCAGAGAGAGAGAAGGGAGGAGGATGGTAGTTGTATCCCAAGTAGAGAGAGAGAAGGGAGGAAGATGGTAGTTGCAAGACCCAAGCAGAGAGAGAGAAGGGAGGAGGATGGTAGTTGCAGTCCAAGCAGAGAGAGAGAAGGGAGGAGGATGGTAGTTGCAGCCCAAGCAGAGAGAGAGAAGGGAGGAGGATGGTAGTTACAGCCCAAGCAGAGAGAGAGAAGGGAGGAAGGACGGTAGTTGCTGCCCAAGCAGAGAGAGAGAAGGGAGGAGGATGGTAGTTGCAGCCCAAGTAGAGAGAGAGAAGGGAGGGGGATGCTACTTTTAGCCAAAGTAGAGAGAGAGAAGGGAGGAGGATGGTAGTTGCAGCCCAAGTAGAGAGAGAGAAGGGAGGAGGATGGTAGTTGCAGCCCAAGCAGAGAGAGAGAAGGGAGGAGGACATTAGTTGCAGCCCAAGTAGAGAGAGAGAAGGGAGGACGATAGTAGTTGCAGCCCAAGCAGAGAGAGAGAAGGGAGGAGGACGGTAGTTGCAGCCCAAGCAGAGAGAGCGAAGTGAGGAGGATGGTATTTGCAGCCCAAGTAGAGAGAGATAAGGGAGAAGGATGGTAGTTGCAGCCCAATTAGAGAGAGAGAGGGGAGGAGGACGGTAGTTACAGCCCAAGTAGAGAGAGAGAAGGGAGGAGGATGGTAGTTGCAGCCCAAGTAGAGAGAGAGGAGGGAGGCAATGGTAGTTGCAATGCCCAAGCAGAGAGAGAGAAGGGAGGAGGACGGTAGTTGCAGCCCAAGCAGAGAGAGAGAAGGGAGGATGATGGTAGTTGCAGCCCAAGTAGAGAGAGAGAGAAGGGAGGAGGATGGTAGTTGCAGCCCAAGTAGAGAGAGAGAAGGGAGGAGGATGGTAGTTGCAGCCCAAGCAGAGAGAGAGAAGGGAGGAGGATGGTAGTTGCAGCCCAAGCAGAGAGAGAGAAGGGAGGAGGACGGTAGTTGCAGCCCAAGCAGAGAGAGAGAAGGGAGGAAGATGGTAGTTGCAGCCCAAGCATAGAGAGAGAAGGGAGGAGGACGGTAGTTGCAGCCCAAGCAGAGAGAGAGAGAGGAGGAGGACGGTAGTTGCAGCCCAAGTAGAGAGAGAGAAGGGAAGAGGATGGTAGTTGCAGCCCAAGTAGCGAGAGAGAAGGGAGGCAATGGTAGTTGCAAGACCAAAGCAGAGAGAGAGAAGGGAGGAGGATGGTAGTTGCAGCCCAAGCAGAGAGAGAGAAGGGAGGAGGATGGTAGTTGCAAGACCAAAGCAGAGAGAGAGAAGGGAGGAGGACGGTAGTTGCAGCCCAAGTAGAGCGAGAGAAGGGAGGAAGATGGTAGTTGCAAGACCAAAGCAGAGAGAGAGAAGGGAGGAGGATGGTAGTTGCAGCCCAAGCAGAGAGCGAGAAGGGAGGAGGATGGAAGTTGCAGCCCAAGTAGAGAGAGAGAGAAGGGAGGAGGATGTTAGTTGCAGCCCAAGCAGAGAGAGAGAAGGGAGGAGGACGGTAGTTGCTGCCCAAGCAGAGAGAGAGAAGGGAGGAGGATGGTAGTTGCAGCCCAAGTAGAGAGAGAGAAGGGAGGAGGATGCTAGTTGCAGCCCAAGTATAGAGAGAGAAGGGAGGAGGATGGTAGTTGCAGCCCAAGTAGAGAGAGAGAAGGGAGGAGGATGGTAGTTGCAGCCCAAGCAGAGAGAGAGAAGGGAGGAGGATGGTAGGTGCAGCCCAAGTAGAGAGAGAGAAGGGAGGAGAATGGTAGTTGCAGCCCAAGTAGAGAGAGAAGGGAGGAGTATGGTAGTTGCAGCCCAAGTAGAGAGAGAGAAGGGAGGAGGATGGTAGTTGCAGCCCAAGCAGAGAGAGAGAAGGGAGGAGGACGGTAGTTGCAGCCCAATTAGAGAGAGAGAAGGGAGGAGGATGGTAGTTGCAGCCCAAGCAGAGAGAGAAGGGAGGAGGATGGTAGTTGCAGCCCAAGCAGAGAGAGAGAAGGGAGGAGGACGGTAGTTGCAGCCCAAGCAGAGAGAGCGAAGGGAGGAGGACGGTAGTTGCAGCCCAAGCAGAGAGAGAGAAGGGAGGATAACGGTAGTTGCAGCCCAAGCAGAGAGAGCGAAGGGAGGAGGACGGTAGTTGCAGCCAGAGCAGAGAGAGAGAGAAGGGATGATGACGGTAGTTGCAGCCCAAGCAGAGAGAGAGAAGGGAGGAGGACGCTAGTTGCAGCCCAAGCAGAGAGAGAGAAGGGAGGAGGACGTTAGTTGCAGCCCAAGCAGAGAGAGAGAAGGGAGGAAGATGGTAGGTGCAGCCCAAGCAGAGAGAGAGAAGGGAGGAGGACGGTAGTTGCAGCCCAAGCAGAGAGAGCGAAGGGAGGAGGATGGTAGTTGCAGCCCAAGTAGAGAGAGAGAAGGGAGAAGGATGGTAGTTGCAGCCCAAGTAGAGAGAGAGAAGGGAGGAGGATGGTTGTTGCAGCCCAAGTAAAGAGAGAGAAGGGAGGAGGACGGTAGTTGCAGCCCAAGCAGAGAGAGAGAAGGGAGGCAATGGAAGTTGCAATGCCCAATCAGAGAGAGAGAAAGGAGGATAACGGTAGTTGCAGCCCAATTAGAGAGAGAGAAGGGGGGATGATGGTAGTTGCAGCCCAAGTAGAGAGAGAGAAGGGAGGAGGATGGTAGTTGCAGCCCAAGCAGAGAGAGAGAAGGGAGGAGGACGGTAGTTGCTGCCCAAGCAGAGAGAGAGAAGGGAGGAGGATGGTAGTTGCAGCACAAGTAGAGAGAGAGAAGGGAGGAGAATGGTAGTTGCAGCAAAAGTAGAGAGAGAGAAGGGAGGAGGATGGTAGTTGCAGCCCAAGCAGAGAGAGAGAAGGGAGGAGGATGGTAGTTGCAGCCCAAGTAGAATGAGAGAAGGGAGGAGGACGGTAGTTGCAGCCCAAGCAGAGAGAGAGAAGGGAGGAGGATGGTAGTTGCAGCCCAAGCAGAGAGAGAGAAGGGAGGAGGACGGTAGTTGCAGCCAAAGCAGAGAGAGAGAGAAGGGATGAGGACGGTAGTTGCAGCCCAAGCAGAGAGAGAGAGGAGGGAGAAGGATGGTAGTTGCAGCTCAAGTAGAGAGAGAGAAGGGAGGAGGATGGTAGTTGCAGCCCAAGTAGAGAGAGAGAAGGGAGGAGAATGGTAGTTGCAGCCCAAGCAGAGAGAGAGAGAAGGGATGAGGACGGTAGTTACAGCCCAAGCAGAGAGAGAGAAGGGAGGAGGACGGTAGTTGCAGCCCAAGCAGAGAGAGAGAAGGGAGGAGGACGTTAGTTGCAGCCCAAGCAGAGAGGGAGAAGGGAGGAAGATGGTATGTGCAGCCGAAGCAGAGAGAGAGAAGGGAGGAGGACGGTAGTTGCAGCCCAAGCAGAGAGAGCGAAGGGAGGAGGATGGTAGTTGTAGCCCAAGTAGAGAGAGAGAAGGGAGAAGGATGGTAGTTGCAGCCCAAGTAGAGAGAGAGAAGGGAGGAGGATGGTAGTTGCAGCCCAAGTAAAGAGAGAGAAGGGAGGAGGACGGTAGTTGCAGCCCAAGCAGAGAGAGAGAAGGGAGGCAATGGAAGTTGCAATGCCCAATCAGAGAGAGATAAGGGAGGATAACGGTAGTTGCAGCCCAAGTAGAGAGAGAGAAGGGGGGATGATGGTAGTTGCAGCCCAAGTAGAGAGAGAGAAGGGAGGAGGATGGTAGTTGCAGCCCAAGCAGAGAGAGAGAAGGGAGGAGGACGGTAGTTGCTGCCCAAGCAGAGAGAGAGAAGGGAGGAGGATGGTAGTTGCAGCCCAAGGGAGGAAGCCCAAGGGAGGCTTGCAGCCCAAGGGAGGAAGATGGTAGGTGCAGCCGAAGCAGAGAGAGAGAAGGGAGGAGGACGGTAGTTGCAGCCCAAGCAGAGAGAGCGAAGGGAGGAGGATGGTAGTTGTAGCCCAAGTAGAGAGAGAGAAGGGAGAAGGATGGTAGTTGCAGCCCAAGTAGAGAGAGAGAAGGGAGGAGGATGGTAGTTGCAGCCCAAGTAAAGAGAGAGAAGGGAGGAGGACGGTAGTTGCAGCCCAAGCAGAGAGAGAGAAGGGAGGCAATGGAAGTTGCAATGCCCAATCAGAGAGAGATAAGGGAGGATAACGGTAGTTGCAGCCTAAGTAGAGAGAGAGAAGGGGGGATGATGGTAGTTGCAGCCCAAGTAGAGAGAGAGAAGGGAGGAGGATGGTAGTTGCAGCCCAAGCAGAGAGAGAGAAGGGAGGAGGACGGTAGTTGCTGCCCAAGCAGAGAGAGAGAAGGGAGGAGGATGGTAGTTGCAGCCCAAGTAGAGAGAGAGAAGGGAGGAGAATGGTAGTTGCAGCCCAAGTAGAGAGAGAGAAGGGAGGAGAATGGTAGTTGCAGCCCAAGTAGAGAGAGAGAATGGAGGAGTATGGTAGTTGCAGCCCAAGTAGAGAGAGAGAAGGGAGGAGGATGGTATTTGCAGCCCAAGCAGAGAGAGAGAAGGGAGGAGGACGGTAGTTGCAGCCCAATTAGAGAGAGAGAAGGGAGGAGGACGGTAGTTGCAGCCCAAGCAGAGAGAGAGAAGGGAGGAGGATGGTAGTTGCAGGCCATGTAGAGAGAGAGAAGGGAGGAGGATGGTAGTTGCAGCCCAAGTAGAGAGAGAGAAGGGAGGAGAATGGTAGTTGCAGCCCAAGTAGAGAGAGAGAAGGGAGGAGGATGGTAGTTGCAGCCCAAGCAGAGAGAGAGAAGGGAGGAGGATGGTAGTTGCAGCCCAATTAGAGAGAGAGAGAAGGGAGGAGGATGGTAGTTGCAGCCCAAGCAGAGAGAGAAGGGAGGAGGATGGTAGTTGCAGCCCAAGCAGAGAGAGAGAAGGGAGGAGGACGGTAGTTGCAGCCCAAGCAGAGAGAGAGAAGGGAGGAGGATGGTAGTTGCAGCCCAAGTAGAGTGAGAGAAGGGAGGAGGACGGTAGTTGCAGCCCAAGCAGAGAGAGAGAAGGGAGGAGGATGGTAGTTGCAGCCCAAGCAGAGAGAGAGAAGGGAGAAGGATGGTAGTTGCAGCCCAATTAGAGAGAGAGAAGGGAGGAGGATGGTAGTTGTAGCCCAAGCAGAGAGTGAAGGGAGGAGGATGGTAGTTGCAGCCCAAGCAGAGAGAGAGAAGGGAGGAGGACGGTAGTTGCAGCCCAAGCAGAGAGAGAGAGAAGGGATGAGGACGGTAGTTACAGCCCAAGCAGAGAGAGAGAAGGTAGGAGGACGGTAGTTGCAGCCCAAGCAGAGAGAGAGAAGGGAGGAGGACGTTAGTTGCAGCCCAAGCAGAGAGAGAGAAGGGAGGAAGATGGTAGGTGCAGCCCAAGCAGAGAGAGAGAGAAGGGATGAGGACGGTAGTTACAGCCCAAGCAGAGAGAGAGAAGTGAGGAGGACGGTAGTTGCAGCCCAAGCAGAGAGAGAGAAGGGAGGAGGAAGTTAGTTGCAGCCCAAGCAGAGAGAGAGAAGGGAGGAAGATGGTAGGTGCAGCCCAAGCAGAGAGAGAGAAGGGAGGAGGACGGTAGTTGCAGCCCAAGCAGAGAGAGCGAAGGGAGGAGGATGGTAGTTGCAGCCCAAGTAGAGAGAGAGAAGGGAGAAGGATGGTAGTTGCAGCCCAAGTAGAGAGAGAGAAGGGAGGTGGATGGTAGTTGCAGCCCAAGTAAAGAGAGAGAAGGGAGGAGGACGGTAGTTGCAGCCCAAGCAGAGAGAGAGAAGGGAGTCAATGGAAGTTGCAATGCCCAATCAGAGAGAGAGAAGGGAGGATAACGGTAGTTGCAGCCCAAGTAGAGAGAGAGAAGGGAGGAGGATGGTAGTTGCAGCCCAAGCAGAGCGAGAGAAGGGAGGAGGACGGTAGTTGCTGCCCAAGCAGAGAGAGAGAAGGGAGGAGGATGGTAGTTGCAGCCCAAGCAGAGCGAGAGAAGGGAGGAGAACGGTAGTTGCAGACCAAGCAGAGAGAGAGAAGGGAGGAGGACGGTAGTTGCAGCCCAATTAGAGAGAGAGAAGGGAGGAGGATGGTAGTTGCAGCTCAAGCAGAGAGAGAAGGGAGGAGGATGGTAGTTGCAGCCCAAGCAGAGAGAGAGAAGGGAGGAGGACGGTAGTTGCAGCCCAAGCAGAGAGAGAGAGAAGGGATGAGGACGGTAGTTACAGCCCAAGCAGAGAGAGAGAAGGAAGGAGGACGGTAGTTGCAGCCCAAGCAGAGAGAGAGAAGGGAGGAGGACGTTAGTTGCAGCCCAAGCAGAGAGAGAGAAGGGAGGAAGATGGTAGGTGCAGCCCAAGCAGAGAGAGAGAAGGGAGGAGGACGGTAGTTGCAACCCAAGCAGAGAGAGCGAAGGGAGGAGGATGGTAGTTGCAGCCCAAGTAGAGAGAGAGAAGGGAGAAGGATGGTAGTTGCAGCCCAAGTAGAGAGAGAGAAGGGAGGAGGATGGCAGTTGCAGCCCAAGTAGAGAGAGAGAAGGGAGGAGGACGGTAGTTGCAGCCCAAGTAGAGAGAGAAGGGGGGATGATGGTAGTTGCAGCCCAAGTAGAGAGAGAGAAGGGAGGAGGATGGTAGTTGCAGCCCAAGCAGAGAGAGAGAAGGGAGGAGGACGATAGTTGCTGCCCAAGCAGAGAGAGAGAAGGGAGGAGGATGGTAGTTGCAGCCCAAGTAGAGAGAGAGAGAAGGGAGGAGGATGGTAGTTGCAGCCCAAGTAGAGAGAGAGAATGGAGGAGTATGGTAGTTGCAGCCCAAGTAGAGAGAGAGAAGGGAGGAGGATGGTAGTTGCAGCCCAAGCAGAGAGAGAGAAGGGAGGAGGACGGTAGTTGCAGCCCAATTAGAGAGAGAGAAGGGAGGAGGATGGTAGTTGCAGCCCAAGCAGAGAGAGAGAAGGGAGGAGGACGGTAGTTGCAGCCCAAGCAGAGAGAGCGAAGGGAGGAGGACGGTAGTTGCAGCCCAAGCAGAGAGAGAGAGAAGGGATGAGGACGGTAGTTGCAGCCCAAGCAGAGAGAGAGAAGGGAGGAGGACGGTAGTTGCAGCCCAAGCAGAGAGAGAAAAGGGAGGAGGACGTTAGTTGCAGCCCAAGCAGAGAGAGAGAAGGGAGGAAGATGGTAGGTGCAGCCCAAGCAGAGAGAGAGTAGGGAGGAGGACGGTAGTTGCAGCCCAAGCAGAGAGAGCGAAGGGAGGAGGATGGTAGTTGCAGCCCAAGTAGAGAGAGAGAAGGGAGGAGGATGGTAGTTGCAGCCCAAGCAGAGAGAGCGAAGGGAGGAGGATGGTAGTTGCAGCCCAAGCAGAGAGAGAGAAGGGAGGAGGACGGTAGTTGCAGCCCAAGCAGAGAGAGCGAAGGGAGGAGGATGGTAGTTGCAGCCCAAGTAGAGTGAGAGAAGGGAGGAGGACGGTAGTTGCAGCCCAAGCAGAGAGAGAGAAGGGAGAAGGATGGTAGTTGCAGCCCAATTAGAGAGAGAGAAGGGAGGAGGATGGTAGTTGTAGCCCAAGCAGAGAGTGAAGGGAGGAGGATGGTAGTTGCAGCCCAAGCAGAGAGAGAGAAGGGAGGAGGACGGTAGTTGCAGCCCAAGCAGAGAGAGAGAGAAGGGATGAGGACGGTAGTTACAGCCCAAGCAGAGAGAGAGAAGGTAGGAGGACGGTAGTTGCAGCCCAAGCAGAGAGAGAGAAGGGAGGAGGACGTTAGTTGCAGCCCAAGCAGAGAGAGAGAAGGGAGGAAGATGGTAGGTGCAGCCCAAGCAGAGAGAGAGAGAAGGGATGAGGACGGTAGTTACAGCCCAAGCAGAGAGAGAGAAGTGAGGAGGACGGTAGTTGCAGCCCAAGCAGAGAGAGCGAAGGGAGGAGGATGGTAGTTGCAGCCCAAGTAGAGAGAGAGAAGGGAGAAGGATGGTAGTTGCAGCCCAAGTAGAGAGAGAGAAGGGAGGTGGATGGTAGTTGCAGCCCAAGTAAAGAGAGAGAAGGGAGGAGGACGGTAGTTGCAGCCCAAGCAGAGAGAGAGAAGGGAGTCAATGGAAGTTGCAATGCCCAATCAGAGAGAGAGAAGGGAGGATAACGGTAGTTGCAGCCCAAGTAGAGAGAGAGAAGGGAGGAGGATGGTAGTTGCAGCCCAAGCAGAGCGAGAGAAGGGAGGAGGACGGTAGTTGCTGCCCAAGCAGAGAGAGAGAAGGGAGGAGGATGGTAGTTGCAGCCCAAGCAGAGCGAGAGAAGGGAGGAGAACGGTAGTTGCAGACCAAGCAGAGAAAGAGAAGGGAGGAGGACGGTAGTTGCAGCCCAATTAGAGAGAGAGAAGGGAGGAGGATGGTAGTTGCAGCTCAAGCAGAGAGAGAAGGGAGGAGGATGGTAGTTGCAGCCCAAGCAGAGAGAGAGAAGGGAGGAGGACGGTAGTTGCAGCCCAAGCAGAGAGAGAGAGAAGGGATGAGGACGGTAGTTACAGCCCAAGCAGAGAGAGAGAAGGAAGGAGGACGGTAGTTGCAGCCCAAGCAGAGAGAGAGAGAAGGGATGAGGACGGTAGTTACAGCCCAAGCAGAGAGAGAGAAGGAAGGAGGACGGTAGTTGCAGCCCAAGCAGAGAGAGAGAAGGGAGGAGGACGGTAGTTGCAACCCAAGCAGAGAGAGCGAAGGGAGGAAGATGGTAGGTGCAGCCCAAGCAGAGAGAGAGAAGGGAGGAGGACGGTAGTTGCAACCCAAGCAGAGAGAGCGAAGGGAGGAGGATGGTAGTTGCAGCCCAAGTAGAGAGAGAGAAGGGAGAAGGATGGTAGTTGCAGCCCAAGTAGAGAGAGAGAAGGGAGGAGGATGGCAGTTGCAGCCCAAGTAGAGAGAGAGAAGGGAGGAGGACGGTAGTTGCAGCCCAAGTAGAGAGAGAAGGGGGGATGATGGTAGTTGCAGCCCAAGTAGAGAGAGAGAAGGGAGGAGGATGGTAGTTGCAGCCCAAGCAGAGAGAGAGAAGGGAGGAGGACGATAGTTGCTGCCCAAGCAGAGAGAGAGAAGGGAGGAGGATGGTAGTTGCAGCCCAAGTAGAGAGAGAGAGAAGGGAGGAGGATGGTAGTTGCAGCCCAAGTAGAGAGAGAGAAGGGAGGAGTATGGTAGTTGCAGCCCAAGTAGAGAGAGAGAAGGGAGGAGGATGGTAGTTGCAGCCCAAGCAGAGAGAGAGAAGGGAGGAGGACGGTAGTTGCAGCCCAATTAGAGAGAGAGAAGGGAGGAGGATGGTAGTTGCAGCCCAAGCAGAGAGAGAGAAGGGAGGAGGACGGTAGTTGCAGCCCAAGCAGAGAGAGCGAAGGGAGGAGGACGGTAGTTGCAGCCCAAGCAGAGAGAGAGAGAAGGGATGAGGACGGTAGTTGCAGCCCAAGCAGAGAGAGAGAAGGGAGGAGGACGGTAGTTGCAGCCCAAGCAGAGAGAGAAAAGGGAGGAGGACGTTAGTTGCAGCCCAAGCAGAGAGAGAGAAGGGAGGAAGATGGTAGGTGCAGCCCAAGCAGAGAGAGAGTAGGGAGGAGGACGGTAGTTGCAGCCCAAGCAGAGAGAGCGAAGGGAGGAGGATGGTAGTTGCAGCCCAAGTAGAGAGAGAGAAGGGAGGAGGATGGTAGTTGCAGCCCAAGCAGAGAGAGCGAAGGGAGGAGGATGGTAGTTGCAGCCCAAGCAGAGAGAGAGAAGGGAGGAGGACGGTAGTTGCAGCCCAAGCAGAGAGAGCGAAGGGAGGAGGATGGTAGTTGCAGCCCAAGTAGAGTGAGAGAAGGGAGGAGGACGGTAGTTGCAGCCCAAGCAGAGAGAGAGAAGGGAGGAGGATGGTAGTTGCAGCCCAAGCAGAGAGAGAGAAGGGAGGAGGATGGTAGGTGAAGCCCAAGCAGAGATTGAGAAGGGAGGAGGACGGTAGTTGCAGCCCAAGCAGAGAGAGCGAAGGGAGGAGGATGGTAGTTGCAGCCAAAGTAGAGAGAGAGAAGGGAGAAGGATGGTAGTTGCACCCCAAGTAGAGAGAGAGAAGGGAGGAGGATGGTAGTTGCAGCCCAAGCAAAGAGAGAGAAGGGAGGAGGATGTTAGTTGCAGCCCAAGCAGAGAGAGAGAAGGGAGGCAATGGAATTTGCAATGCCCAATCAGAGAGAGAGAAGGGAGGATAACGGTAGTTGCAGCCCAAGTAGAGAGAGAGAAGGGAGGAGGATGGTAGTTGCAGCCCAAGTAGAGAGAGAGAAGGGAGGAGGATGGTAGTTGCAGCCCAAGCAGAGAGAGAGAAGGGAGGAGGACGATAGTTGCTGCCCAAGCAGAGAGAGAGAAGGGAGGAGGATGGTAGTTGCAGCCCAAGTAGAGAGAGAGAGAAGGGAGGAGGATGGTAGTTGCAGCCCAAGTAGAGAGAGAGAAGGGAGGAGTATGGTAGTTGCAGCCCAAGTAGAGAGAGAGAAGGGAGGAGGATGGTAGTTGCAGCCCAAGCAGAGAGAGAGAGAAGGGATGAGGACGGTAGTTGCAGCCCAAGCAGAGAGAGAGAAGGGAGGAGGACGGTAGTTGCAGCCCAAGCAGAGAGAGAAAAGGGAGGAGGACGATAGTTGCAGCCCAAGCAGAGAGAGAGAAGGGAGGAAGATGGTAGGTGCAGCCCAAGCAGAGAGAGAGAAGGGAGGAGGACAGTAGTTGCAGCCCAAGCAGAGAGAGCGAAGGGAGGAGGATGGTAGTTGCAGCCCAAGTAGAGAGAGAGAAGGGAGGAGGATGGTAGTTGCAGCCCAAGCAGAGAGAGCGAAGGGAGGAGGATGGTAGTTGCAGCCCAAGCAGAGAGAGAGAAGGGAGGAGGACGGTAGTTGCAGCCCAAGCAGAGAGAGCGAAGGGAGGAGGATGGTAGTTGCAGCCCAAGTAGAGTGAGAGAAGGGAGGAGGACGGTAGTTGCAGCCCAAGCAGAGAGAGAGAAGGGAGGAGGACGGTAGTTGCAGCCCAAGCAGAGAGAGCGAAGGGAGGAGGATGGTAGTTGCAGCCCAAGTAGAGTGAGAGAAGGGAGGAGGACGGTAGTTGCAGCCCAAGCAGAGAGAGAGAATGGAGGAGGATGGTAGTTGCAGCCCAAGCAGAGAGAGAGAAGGGAGGAGGATGGTAGGTGAAGCCCAAGCAGAGATTGAGAAGGGAGGAGGACGGTAGTTGCAGCCCAAGCAGAGAGAGCGAAGGGAGGAGGATGGTCGTTGCAGCCCAAGTAGAGAGAGAGAAGGGAGAAGGATGGTAGTTGCACCCCAAGTAGAGAGAGAGAAGGGAGGAGGATGGTAGTTGCAGCCCAAGTAAAGAGAGAGAAGGGAGGAGGATGTTAGTTGCAGCCCAAGCAGAGAGAGAGAAGGGAGGAGGATGGTAGTTGCAGCCCAAGTAGAGAGAGAGAAGGGAGGAGGATGGTAGTTGCAGCCCAAGCAGAGAGAGAGAAGGGAGGAGGACGATAGTTGCTGCCCAAGCAGAGAGAGAGAAGGGAGGAGGATGGTAGTTGCAGCCCAAGTAGAGAGAGAGAAGGGAGGAGGATGGTAGTTGCAGCCCAAGCAGAGAGAGAGAAGGGAGGAGGACGATAGTTGCTGCCCAAGCAGAGAGAGAGAAGGGAGGAGGATGGTAGTTGCAGCCCAAGTAGAGAGAGAGAGAAGGGAGGAGGATGGTAGTTGCAGCCCAAGTAGAGAGAGAGAAGGGAGGAGGATGGTAGTTGCAGCCCAAGTAGAGAGAGAGAAGGGAGGAGGATGGTAGTTGCAGCCCAAGCAGAGAGAGAGAAGGGAGGAGGACGATAGTTGCTGCCCAAGCAGAGAGAGAGAAGGGAGGAGGATGGTAGTTGCAGCCCAAGTAGAGAGAGAGAAGGGAGGAGGATGGTAGTTGCAGCCCAAGCAGAGAGAGAGAAGGGAGGAGGACGATAGTTGCTGCCCAAGCAGAGAGAGAGAAGGGAGGAGGATGGTAGTTGCAGCCCAAGTAGAGAGAGAGAGAAGGGAGGAGGATGGTAGTTGCAGCCCAAGTAGAGAGAGAGAAGTGAGGAGTATGGTAGTTGCAGCCCAAGTAGAGAGAGAGAAGGGAGGAGGATGGTAGTTGCAGCCCAAGTAGAGAGAGAGAAGGGAGGAGTATGGTAGTTGCAGCCCAAGTAGAGAGAGAGAAGGGAGGAGGATGGTAGTTGCAGCCCAAGCAGAGAGAGAGAAGGGAGGAGGATGGTAGTTGCAGCCCAAGTAGAGTGAGAGAAGGGAGGAGGACGGTAGTTGCAGCCCAAGCAGAGAGAGAGAAGGGAGGATGGTAGTTGCAGCCCAAGCAGAGAGAGAGAAGGGAGGAGGATGGTAGGTGAAGCCCAAGCAGAGATTGAGAAGGGAGGAGGACGGTAGTTGCAGCCCAAGCAGAGAGAGCGAAGGGAGGAGGATGGTAGTTGCAGCCCAAGCAGAGAGAGAGAAGGGAGGATGGTAGTTGCAGCCCAAGCAGAGAGAGAGAAGGGAGGAGGACGGTAGTTGCAGCCCAATTAGAGAGAGAGAAGGGAGGAGGATGGTAGTTGCAGCCCAAGCAGAGAGAGAGAAGGGAGGAGGACGGTAGTTGCAGCCCAAGCAGAGAGAGCGAAGGGAGGAGGACGGTAGTTGCAGCCCAAGCAGAGAGAGAGAAGGGAGGATAACGGTAGTTGCAGCCCAAGCAGAGAGAGCGAATGGAGGAGGACGGTAGTTGCAGCCCAAGCAGAGAGAGAGAGAAGGGATGAGGACGGTAGTTGCAGCCCAAGCAGAGAGAGAGAAGGGAGGAGGACGGTAGTTGCAGCCCAAGCAGAGAGAGCGAAGGGAGGAGGACGGTAGTTGCAGCCCAAGCAGAGAGAGAGAAGGGAGGATAACGGTAGTTGCAGCCCAAGCAGAGAGAGCGAATGGAGGAGGACGGTAGTTGCAGCCCAAGCAGAGAGAGAAGGGAGGAGGACGGTAGTTGCAGCCCAAGCAGAGAGAGCGAAGGGAGGAGGATGGTAGTTGCAGCCCAAGCAGAGAGAGAGAGAAGGGATGAGGACGGTAGTTACAGCCCAAGCAGAGAGAGAGAAGGGAGGAGGACGGTAGTTGCAGCCCAAGCAGAGAGAGCGAAGGGAGGAGGATGGTAGTTGCAGCCCAAGTAGAGAGAGAGAAGGGAGAAGGATGGTAGTTGCAGCCCAAGCAGAGAGAGAGAAGGGAGGAGGACGGTAGTTGCAGCCCAATTAGAGAGAGAGAAGGGAGGAGGATGGTAGTTGCAGCCCAAGCAGAGAGAGAGAAGGGAGGAGGACGGTAGTTGCAGCCCAAGCAGAGAGAGCGAAGGGAGGAGGACGGTAGTTGCAGCCCAAGCAGAGAGAGAGAGAAGGGATGAGGACGGTAGTTGCAGCCCAAGCAGAGAGAGAGAAGGGAGGAAGATGGTAGGTGCAGCCCAAGCAGAGAGAGAGAAGGGAGGAGGACGGTAGTTGCAGCCCAAGCAGAGAGAGCGAAGGGAGGAGGACGGTAGTTGCAGCCCAAGCAGAGAGAGAGAGAAGGGATGAGGACGGTAGTTGCAGCCCAAGCAGAGAGAGAGAAGGGAGGAGGACGGTAGTTGCAGCCCAAGCAGAGAGAGAAAAGGGAGGAGGACGTTAGTTGCAGCCCAAGCAGAGAGAGAGAAGGGAGGAAGATGGTAGGTGCAGCCCAAGCAGAGAGAGAGAAGGGAGGAGGACGGTAGTTGCAGCCCAAGCAGAGAGAGCGAAGGGAGGAGGATGGTAGTTGCAGCCCAAGTAGAGAGAGAGAAGGGAGGAGGATGGTAGTTGCAGCCCAAGCAGAGAGAGCGAAGGGAGGAGGATGGTAGTTGCAGCCCAAGCAGAGAGAGAGAAGGGAGGAGGACGGTAGTTGCAGCCCAAGCAGAGAGAGCGAAGGGAGGAGGATGGTAGTTGCAGCCCAAGTAGAGTGAGAGAAGGGAGGAGGACGGTAGTTGCAGCCCAAGCAGAGAGAGAGAAGGGAGGAGGATGGTAGTTGCAGCCCAAGCAGAGAGAGAGAAGGGAGGAGGATGGTAGGTGAAGCCCAAGCAGAGATTGAGAAGGGAGGAGGACGGTAGTTGCAGCCCAAGCAGAGAGAGCGAAGGGAGGAGGATGGTAGTTGCAGCCCAAGTAGAGAGAGAGAAGTGAGAAGGATGGTAGTTGCACCCCAAGTAGAGAGAGAGAAGGGAGGAGGATGGTAGTTGCAGCCCAAGTAAAGAGAGAGAAGGGAGGAGGATGTTAGTTGCAGCCCAAGCAGAGAGAGAGAAGGGAGGCAATGGAATTTGCAATGCCCAATCAGAGAGAGAGAAGGGAGGATAACGGTAGTTGCAGCCCAAGTAGAGAGAGAGAAGGGAGGAGGATGGTAGTTGCAGCCCAAGTAGAGAGAGAGAAGGGAGGAGGATGGTAGTTGCAGCCCAAGCAGAGAGAGAGAAGGGAGGAGGACGATAGTTGCTGCCCAAGCAGAGAGAGAGAAGGGAGGAGGATGGTAGTTGCAGCCCAAGTAGAGAGAGAGAGAAGGGAGGAGGATGGTAGTTGCAGCCCAAGTAGAGAGAGAGAAGGGAGGAGTATGGTAGTTGCAGCCCAAGTAGAGAGAGAGAAGGGAGGAGGATGGTAGTTGCAGCCCAAGCAGAGAGAGAGAGAAGGGATGAGGACGGTAGTTGCAGCCCAAGCAGAGAGAGAGAAGGGAGGAGGACGGTAGTTGCAGCCCAAGCAGAGAGAGAAAATGGAGGAGGACGATAGTTGCAGCCCAAGCAGAGAGAGAGAAGGGAGGAAGATGGTAGGTGCAGCCCAAGCAGAGAGAGAGAAGGGAGGAGGACAGTAGTTGCAGCCCAAGCAGAGAGAGCGAAGGGAGGAGGATGGTAGTTGCAGCCCAAGTAGAGAGAGAGAAGGGAGGAGGATGGTAGTTGCAGCCCAAGCAGAGAGAGCGAAGGGAGGAGGATGGTAGTTGCAGCCCAAGCAGAGAGAGAGAAGGGAGGAGGACGGTAGTTGCAGCCCAAGCAGAGAGAGCGAAGGGAGGAGGATGGTAGTTGCAGCCCAAGTAGAGTGAGAGAAGGGAGGAGGACGTTAGTTGCAGCCCAAGCAGAGAGAGAGAAGGGAGGATAACGGTAGATGCAGCCCAAGTAGAGAGAGAGAAGGGAGGAGGACGGTAGTTGCAGCCCAAGCAGAGAGAGAGAGCAGGGAGGAGGATGGTAGTTGCAGCCCAAGCAGAGAGAGAGAAGGGAGGAGGACAGTAGTTGCAGCCCAATTAGAGAGAGAGAAGGGAGGAGGATGGTAGTTGCAGCCCAAGCAGAGAGAGAGAAGGGAGGAGGACGGTAGTTGCAGCCCAAGCAGAGAGAGCGAAGGGAGGAGGACGGTAGTTGCAGCCCAAGCAGAGAGAGAGAAGGGAGGATAACGGTAGTTGCAGCCCAAGCAGAGAGAGCGAATGGAGGAGGACGGTAGTTGCAGCCCAATTAGAGAGAGAGAAGGGAGGAGGATGGTAGTTGCAGCCCAAGCAGAGAGAGAGAAGGGAGGAGGACGGTAGTTGCAGCCCAAGCAGAGAGAGCGAAGGGAGGAGGACGGTAGTTGCAGCCCAAGCAGAGAGAGAGAGAAGGGAGGAGGACGGTAGTTGCTGCCCAAGCAGAGAGAGAGAAGGGAGGAGGATGCTAGTTGCAAACCAAGTAGCGAGAGAGAAGGGAGGAGGATGCTAGTTGCAGCCCAAGTAGAGAGAGAGAAGGGAGGAGGATGGTTGTTGCAGCCCAAGCAGAGAGAGAGAAGGGAGGAGGACAGTCGTTGCAAGGTCCAAGAAGAGAGAGAGAAGGGAGGAGGATGCTAGTTGCAGCCCAAGTAGAGAGAGAGAAGGGAGGAGGATGGTAGTTGCAGCCCAAGCAGAGAGAGAAGGGAGGAGGATGGTAGTTGCAGCCCAAGCAGAGAGAGAGAAGGGAGGAGGATGGTAGTTGCAGCCCAAGCAGAGAGAGAAGGGAGGAGGATGGTAGTTACAGCCCAAGCAGAGAGAGAGAAGGGAGGAGGACGGTAGTTGCAGCCCAAGCAGAGAGAGAGAAGGGAGGAGGACGGTAGTTGCAGCCCAAGCAGAGAGAGAGAAGGGAGGAGGACGTTAGTTGCAGCCCAAGCAGAGAGAGAGAATGGAGGATGGATGGTAGTTGCAGCCCAAGCAGAGAGAGAGAAGGGAGGAGGACGGTAGTTGCAGCCCAAGCAGAGAGAGCGAAGGGAGGAGGATGCTAGTTGCAGCCCAAGTAGAGAGAGAGAAGGGAGGAGGATGGTAGTTGCAGCCCAAGTAGAGAGAGAGAAGGGATGCAATGGTAGTTGCAATGCCCAAGCAGAGAGAGAGAAGGGAGGAGGACGGTAGTTGCAGCCCAAGTAGAGAGAGAGAAGGGAGGAGGATGGTAGTTGCAGCCCAAGTAGAGAGAGAGAAGGGATGCAATGGTAGTTGCAATGCCCAAGCAGAGAGAAAGAAGGGAGGAGGACGGTAGTTGCAGCCCAAGCAGAGAGAGAGAAGGGAGGAGGAAGGTAGTTGTATCCCAAGTAGAGAGAGAGAAGGGAGGAAGATGGTAGTTGCAAGACCCAAGCAGCGAGAGAGAAGGGAGGAGGAATGTAGTTGCAGTCCAAGCAGAGAGAGAGAAGGGAGGAGGATGGTAGTTGCAGCCCAAGCAGAGAGAGAGAAGGGAGGAGGACGGCAGTTGCAGGACAAGAATAGAGAGAGATGGGAGAATGATGGTAGTTGCAGCCCAAGCAGAGAGAGAGAAGGGAGGAGGACGGTAGTTGCAGCCCAAGCAGAGAGAGAGAAGGGAGGAGGATGGTAGTTGCAGCCCAAGCAGAGAGAGAGAACGGAAGAGGATGGTAGTTGCAGCCCAAGTAGCGAGAGAGAAGGGAGGCAATGGTAGTTGCAATGCCCAAGCAGAGAGAAAGAAGGGAGGAGGACGGTAGTTGCAGCCCAAGCAGAGAGAGAGAAGGGAGGAGGATGGTAGTTGCATCCCAAGTAGAGAGAGAGAAGGGAGGAAGATGGTAGTTGCAAGACCCAAGCAGAGAGAGAGAAGGGAGGAGGATGGTATTTGCAGTTCAAGCAGAGAGAGAGAGAAGGGAGGAGGATGGTAGTTGCAGCCCAAGTAGAGAGAGAGAAGGGAGGAGGATGGTATTTGCAGCCCAAGTAGAGAGAGAGAAGGGAGGCAATGGTAGTTGCAATGCCCAAGCAGAGATATAGAAGGGAGGAGGACGGTAGTTGCAGCCCAAGCAGAGAGAGAGAAGGGAGGAGGATGGTAGTTGTATCCCAAGTAGAGAGAGAGAAGGGAGGAAGATGGTAGTTGCAAGACCCAAGCAGAGAGAGAGAAGGGAGGAGGATGGTAGTTGCAGTCCAAGCAGAGAGAGAGAAGGGAGGAGGATGGTAGTTGCAGCCCAAGCAGAGAGAGAGAAGGGAGGAGGATGGTAGTTACAGCCCAAGCAGAGAGAGAGAAGGGAGGAAGGACGGTAGTTGCTGCCCAAGCAGAGAGAGAGAAGGGAGGAGGATGGTAGTTGCAGCCCAAGTAGAGAGAGAGAAGGGAGGGGGATGCTAGTTTTAGCCAAAGTAGAGAGAGAGAAGGGAGGAGGATGGTAGTTGCAGCCCAAGTAGAGAGAGAGAAGGGAGGAGGATGGTAGTTGCAGCCCAAGCAGAGAGAGAGAAGGGAGGAGGACATTAGTTGCAGCCCAAGTAGAGAGAGAGAAGGGAGGACGATAGTAGTTGCAGCCCAAGCAGAGAGAGAGAAGGGAGGAGGACGGTAGTTGCAGCCCAAGCAGAGAGAGCGAAGTGAGGAGGATGGTATTTGCAGCCCAAGTAGAGAGAGATAAGGGAGAAGGATGGTAGTTGCAGCCCAATTAGAGAGAGAGAGGGGAGGAGGACGGTAGTTACAGCCCAAGTAGAGAGAGAGAAGGGAGGAGGATGGTAGTTGCAGCCCAAGTAGAGAGAGAGGAGGGAGGCAATGGTAGTTGCAATGCCCAAGCAGAGAGAGAGAAGGGAGGAGGACGGTAGTTGCAGCCCAAGCAGAGAGAGAGAAGGGAGGATGATGGTAGTTGCAGCCCAAGTAGAGAGAGAGAGAAGGGAGGAGGATGGTAGTTGCAGCCCAAGTAGAGAGAGAGAAGGGAGGAGGATGGTAGTTGCAGCCCAAGCAGAGAGAGAGAAGGGAGGAGGATGGTAGTTGCAGCCCAAGCGGAGAGAGAGAAGGGAGGAGGACGGTAGTTGCAGCCCAAGCAGAGAGAGAGAAGGGAGGAGGATGGTAGTTGCAGCCCAAGCATAGAGAGAGAAGGGAGGAGGACGGTAGTTGCAGCCCAAGCAGAGAGAGAGAGGGGAGGAGGACGGTAGTTGCAGCCCAAGTAGAGAGAGAGAAGGGAAGAGGATGGTAGTTGCAGCCCAAGTAGAGCGAGAGAAGGGAGGAAGATGGTAGTTGCAAGACCAAAGCAGAGAGAGAGAAGGGAGGAGGATGGTAGTTGCAGCCCAAGCAGAGAGAGAGAACGGAGGAGGATGGAAGTTGCAGCCCAAGTAGAGAGAGAGAGAAGGGAGGAGGATGGTAGTTGCAGCCCAAGCAGAGAGAGAGAAGGGAGGAGGACGGTAGTTGCTGCCCAAGCAGAGAGAGAGAAGGGAGGAGGATGGTAGTTGCAGCCCAAGTAGAGAGAGAGAAGGGAGGAGGATGCTAGTTGCAGCCCAAGTATAGAGAGAGAAGGGAGGAGGATGGTAGTTGCAGCCCAAGTAGAGAGAGAGAAGGGAGGAGGATGGTAGTTGCAGCCCAAGCAGAGAGAGAGAAGGGAGGAGGATGGTAGGTGCAGCCCAAGTAGAGAGAGAGAAGGGAGGAGAATGGTAGTTGCAGCCCAAGTAGAGAGAGAGAAGGGAGGAGTATGGTAGTTGCAGCCCAAGTAGAGAGAGAGAAGGGAGGAGGATGGTAGTTGCAGCCCAAGCAGAGAGAGAGAAGGGAGGAGGACGGTAGTTGCAGCCCAATTAGAGAGAGAGAAGGGAGGAGGATGGTAGTTGCAGCCCAAGCAGAGAGAGAAGGGAGGAGGATGGTAGTTGCAGCCCAAGCAGAGAGAGAGAAGGGAGGAGGACGGTAGTTGCAGCCCAAGCAGAGAGAGCGAAGGGAGGAGGACGGTAGTTGCAGCCCAAGCAGAGAGAGAGAAGGGAGGATAACGGTAGTTGCAGCCCAAGCAGAGAGAGCGAAGGGAGGAGGACGGTAGTTGCAGCCAGAGCAGAGAGAGAGAGAAGGGATGATGACGGTAGTTGCAGCCCAAGCAGAGAGAGAGAAGGGAGGAGGACGCTAGTTGCAGCCCAAGCAGAGAGAGAGAAGGGAGGAGGACGTTAGTTGCAGCCCAAGCAGAGAGAGAGAAGGGAGGAAGATGGTAGGTGCAGCCCAATTAGAGAGAGAGAAGGGAGGAGGACGGTAGTTGCAGCCCAAGCAGAGAGAGCGAAGGGAGGAGGATGGTAGTTGCAGCCCAAGTAGAGAGAGAGAAGGGAGAAGGATGGTAGTTGCAGCCCAAGTAGAGAGAGAGAAGGGAGGAGGATGGTAGTTGCAGCCCAAGTAAAGAGAGAGAAGGGAGGAGGACGGTAGTTGCAGCCCAAGCAGAGAGAGAGAAGGGAGGCAATGGAAGTTGCAATGCCCAATCAGAGAGAGAGAAAGGAGGATAACGGTAGTTGCAGCCCAATTAGAGAGAGAGAAGGGGGGATGATGGTAGTTGCAGCCCAAGTAGAGAGAGAGAAGGGAGGAGGATGGTAGTTGCAGCCCAAGCAGAGAGAGAGAAGGGAGGAGGACGGTAGTTGCTGCCCAAGCAGAGAGAGAGAAGGGAGGAGGATGGTAGTTGCAGCACAAGTAGAGAGAGAGAAGGGAGGAGAATGGTAGTTGCAGCAAAAGTAGAGAGAGAGAAGGGAGGAGGATGGTAGTTGCAGCCCAAGCAGAGAGAGAGAAGGGAGGAGGATGGTAGTTGCAGCCCAAGTAGAATGAGAGAAGGGAGGAGGACGGTAGTTGCAGCCCAAGCAGAGAGAGAGAAGGGAGGAGGATGGTAGTTGCAGCCCAAGCAGAGAGAGAGAAGGGAGGAGGACGGTAGTTGCAGCCAAAGCAGAGAGAGAGAGAAGGGATGAGGACGGTAGTTGCAGCCCAAGCAGAGAGAGAGAGGAGGGAGAAGGATGGTAGTTGCAGCCCAAGTAGAGAGAGAGAAGGGAGGAGGATGGTAGTTGCAGCCCAAGTAGAGAGAGAGAAGGGAGGAGAATGGTAGTTGCAGCCCAAGCAGAGAGAGAGAGAAGGGATGAGGACGGTAGTTACAGCCCAAGCAGAGAGAGAGAAGGGAGGAGGACGGTAGTTGCAGCCCAAGCAGAGAGAGAGAACGGAGGAGGATGGAAGTTGCAGCCCAAGTAGAGAGAGAGAGAAGGGAGGAGGATGGTAGTTGCAGCCCAAGCAGAGAGAGAGAAGGGAGGAGGACGGTAGTTGCTGCCCAAGCAGAGAGAGAGAAGGGAGGAGGATGGTAGTTGCAGCCCAAGTAGAGAGAGAGAAGGGAGGAGGATGCTAGTTGCAGCCCAAGTATAGAGAGAGAAGGGAGGAGGATGGTAGTTGCAGCCCAAGTAGAGAGAGAGAAGGGAGGAGGATGGTAGTTGCAGCCCAAGCAGAGAGAGAGAAGGGAGGAGGATGGTAGGTGCAGCCCAAGTAGAGAGAGAGAAGGGAGGAGAATGGTAGTTGCAGCCCAAGTAGAGAGAGAGAAGGGAGGAGTATGGTAGTTGCAGCCCAAGTAGAGAGAGAGAAGGGAGGAGGATGGTAGTTGCAGCCCAAGCAGAGAGAGAGAAGGGAGGAGGACGGTAGTTGCAGCCCAATTAGAGAGAGAGAAGGGAGGAGGATGGTAGTTGCAGCCCAAGCAGAGAGAGAAGGGAGGAGGATGGTAGTTGCAGCCCAAGCAGAGAGAGAGAAGGGAGGAGGACGGTAGTTGCAGCCCAAGCAGAGAGAGCGAAGGGAGGAGGACGGTAGTTGCAGCCCAAGCAGAGAGAGAGAAGGGAGGATAACGGTAGTTGCAGCCCAAGCAGAGAGAGCGAAGGGAGGAGGACGGTAGTTGCAGCCAGAGCAGAGAGAGAGAGAAGGGATGATGACGGTAGTTGCAGCCCAAGCAGAGAGAGAGAAGGGAGGAGGACGCTAGTTGCAGCCCAAGCAGAGAGAGAGAAGGGAGGAGGACGTTAGTTGCAGCCCAAGCAGAGAGAGAGAAGGGAGGAAGATGGTAGGTGCAGCCCAATTAGAGAGAGAGAAGGGAGGAGGACGGTAGTTGCAGCCCAAGCAGAGAGAGCGAAGGGAGGAGGATGGTAGTTGCAGCCCAAGTAGAGAGAGAGAAGGGAGAAGGATGGTAGTTGCAGCCCAAGTAGAGAGAGAGAAGGGAGGAGGATGGTAGTTGCAGCCCAAGTAAAGAGAGAGAAGGGAGGAGGACGGTAGTTGCAGCCCAAGCAGAGAGAGAGAAGGGAGGCAATGGAAGTTGCAATGCCCAATCAGAGAGAGAGAAAGGAGGATAACGGTAGTTGCAGCCCAATTAGAGAGAGAGAAGGGGGGATGATGGTAGTTGCAGCCCAAGTAGAGAGAGAGAAGGGAGGAGGATGGTAGTTGCAGCCCAAGCAGAGAGAGAGAAGGGAGGAGGACGGTAGTTGCTGCCCAAGCAGAGAGAGAGAAGGGAGGAGGATGGTAGTTGCAGCACAAGTAGAGAGAGAGAAGGGAGGAGAATGGTAGTTGCAGCAAAAGTAGAGAGAGAGAAGGGAGGAGGATGGTAGTTGCAGCCCAAGCAGAGAGAGAGAAGGGAGGAGGATGGTAGTTGCAGCCCAAGTAGAATGAGAGAAGGGAGGAGGACGGTAGTTGCAGCCCAAGCAGAGAGAGAGAAGGGAGGAGGATGGTAGTTGCAGCCCAAGCAGAGAGAGAGAAGGGAGGAGGACGGTAGTTGCAGCCAAAGCAGAGAGAGAGAGAAGGGATGAGGACGGTAGTTGCAGCCCAAGCAGAGAGAGAGAGGAGGGAGAAGGATGGTAGTTGCAGCCCAAGTAGAGAGAGAGAAGGGAGGAGGATGGTAGTTGCAGCCCAAGTAGAGAGAGAGAAGGGAGGAGAATGGTAGTTGCAGCCCAAGCAGAGAGAGAGAGAAGGGATGAGGACGGTAGTTACAGCCCAAGCAGAGAGAGAGAAGGGAGGAGGACGGTAGTTGCAGCCCAAGCAGAGAGAGAGAAGGGAGGAGGACGTTAGTTGCAGCCCAAGCAGAGAGGGAGAAGGGAGGAGGACGGTAGTTGCAGCCCAATTAGAGAGAGAGAAGGGAGGAGGATGGTAGTTGCAGCCCAAGCAGAGAGAGAGAAGGGAGGATGGTAGTTGCAGCCCAAGCAGAGAGAGAGAAGGGAGGAGGACGGTAGTTGCAGCCCAATTAGAGAGAGAGAAGGGAGGAGGATGGTAGTTGCAGCCCAAGCAGAGAGAGAGAAGGGAGGAGGACGGTAGTTGCAGCCCAAGCAGAGAGAGCGAAGGGAGGAGGACGGTAGTTGCAGCCCAAGCAGAGAGAGAGAAGGGAGGATAACGGTAGTTGCAGCCCAAGCAGAGAGAGCGAATGGAGGAGGACGGTAGTTGCAGCCCAAGCAGAGAGAGAGAGAAGGGATGAGGACGGTAGTTGCAGCCCAAGCAGAGAGAGAGAAGGGAGGAGGACGGTAGTTGCAGCCCAAGCAGAGAGAGAAAAGGGAGGAGGACGTTAGTTGCAGCCCAAGCAGAGAGAGAGAAGGGAGGAAGATGGTAGGTGCAGCCCAAGCAGAGAGAGAGAAGGGAGGAGGACGGTAGTTGCAGCCCAAGCAGAGAGAGCGAAGGGAGGAGGATGGTAGTTGCAGCCCAATTAGAGAGAGAGAAGGGAGGAGGATGGTAGTTGCAGCCCAAGCAGAGAGAGAGAAGGGAGGATGGTAGTTGCAGCCCAAGCAGAGAGAGAGAAGGGAGGAGGACGGTAGTTGCAGCCCAATTAGAGAGAGAGAAGGGAGGAGGATGGTAGTTGCAGCCCAAGCAGAGAGAGAGAAGGGAGGAGGACGGTAGTTGCAGCCCAAGCAGAGAGAGCGAAGGGAGGAGGACGGTAGTTGCAGCCCAAGCAGAGAGAGAGAAGGGAGGATAACGGTAGTTGCAGCCCAAGCAGAGAGAGCGAATGGAGGAGGACGGTAGTTGCAGCCCAAGCAGAGAGAGAGAGAAGGGATGAGGACGGTAGTTGCAGCCCAAGCAGAGAGAGAGAAGGGAGGAGGACGGTAGTTGCAGCCCAAGCAGAGAGAGAAAAGGGAGGAGGACGTTAGTTGCAGCCCAAGCAGAGAGAGAGAAGGGAGGAAGATGGTAGGTGCAGCCCAAGCAGAGAGAGAGAAGGGAGGAGGACGGTAGTTGCAGCCCAAGCAGAGAGAGCGAAGGGAGGAGGATGGTAGTTGCAGCCCAAGTAGAGAGAGAGAAGGGAGGAGGATGGTAGTTGCAGCCCAAGCAGAGAGAGCGAAGGGAGGAGGATGGTAGTTGCAGCCCAAGCAGAGAGAGAGAAGGGAGGAGGATGGTAGTTGCAGCCCAAGTAGAGTGAGAGAAGGGAGGAGGACGGTAGTTGCAGCCCAAGCAGAGAGAGAGAAGGGAGGATGGTAGTTGCAGCCCAAGCAGAGAGAGAGAAGGGAGGAGGACGGTAGTTGCAGCCCAATTAGAGAGAGAGAAGGGAGGAGGATGGTAGTTGCAGCCCAAGCAGAGAGAGAGAAGGGAGGAGGACGGTAGTTGCAGCCCAAGCAGAGAGAGCGAAGGGAGGAGGACGGTAGTTGCAGCCCAAGCAGAGAGAGAGAAGGGAGGATAACGGTAGTTGCAGCCCAAGCAGAGAGAGCGAATGGAGGAGGACGGTAGTTGCAGCCCAAGCAGAGAGAGAGAAGGGAGGAGGACGGTAGTTGCAGCCCAAGCAGAGAGAGCGAAGGGAGGAGGATGGTAGTTGCAGCCCAAGCAGAGAGAGAGAGAAGGGATGAGGACGGTAGTTACAGCCCAAGCAGAGAGAGAGAAGGGAGGAGGACGGTAGTTGCAGCCCAAGCAGAGAGAGCGAAGGGAGGAGGATGGTAGTTGCAGCCCAAGTAGAGAGAGAGAAGGGAGAAGGATGGTAGTTGCAGCCCAAGCAGAGAGAGAGAAGGGAGGAGGACGGTAGTTGCAGCCCAATTAGAGAGAGAGAAGGGAGGAGGATGGTAGTTGCAGCCCAAGCAGAGAGAGAGAAGGGAGGAGGACGGTAGTTGCAGCCCAAGCAGAGAGAGCGAAGGGAGGAGGACGGTAGTTGCAGCCCAAGCAGAGAGAGAGAGAAGGGATGAGGACGGTAGTTGCAGCCCAAGCAGAGAGAGAGAAGGGAGGAAGATGGTAGGTGCAGCCCAAGCAGAGAGAGAGAAGGGAGGAGGACGGTAGTTGCAGCCCAAGCAGAGAGAGCGAAGGGAGGAGGACGGTAGTTGCAGCCCAAGCAGAGAGAGAGAGAAGGGATGAGGACGGTAGTTGCAGCCCAAGCAGAGAGAGAGAAGGGAGGAGGACGGTAGTTGCAGCCCAAGCAGAGAGAGAAAAGGGAGGAGGACGTTAGTTGCAGCCCAAGCAGAGAGAGAGAAGGGAGGAAGATGGTAGGTGCAGCCCAAGCAGAGAGAGAGAAGGGAGGAGGACGGTAGTTGCAGCCCAAGCAGAGAGAGCGAAGGGAGGAGGATGGTAGTTGCAGCCCAAGTAGAGAGAGAGAAGGGAGGAGGATGGTAGTTGCAGCCCAAGCAGAGAGAGCGAAGGGAGGAGGATGGTAGTTGCAGCCCAAGCAGAGAGAGAGAAGGGAGGAGGACGGTAGTTGCAGCCCAAGCAGAGAGAGCGAAGGGAGGAGGATGGTAGTTGCAGCCCAAGTAGAGTGAGAGAAGGGAGGAGGACGGTAGTTGCAGCCCAAGCAGAGAGAGAGAAGGGAGGAGGATGGTAGTTGCAGCCCAAGCAGAGAGAGAGAAGGGAGGAGGATGGTAGGTGAAGCCCAAGCAGAGATTGAGAAGGGAGGAGGACGGTAGTTGCAGCCCAAGCAGAGAGAGCGAAGGGAGGAGGATGGTAGTTGCAGCCCAAGTAGAGAGAGAGAAGGGAGAAGGATGGTAGTTGCACCCCAAGTAGAGAGAGAGAAGGGAGGAGGATGGTAGTTGCAGCCCAAGTAAAGAGAGAGAAGGGAGGAGGATGTTAGTTGCAGCCCAAGCAGAGAGAGAAGGGAGGAGGATGGTAGTTGCAGCCCAAGCAGAGAGAGAGAAGGGAGGAGGACGGTAGTTGCAGCCCAAGCAGAGAGAGCGAAGGGAGGAGGACGGTAGTTGCAGCCCAAGCAGAGAGAGAGAAGGGAGGATAACGGTAGTTGCAGCCCAAGCAGAGAGAGCGAAGGGAGGAGGACGGTAGTTGCAGCCAGAGCAGAGAGAGAGAGAAGGGATGATGACGGTAGTTGCAGCCCAAGCAGAGAGAGAGAAGGGAGGAGGACGCTAGTTGCAGCCCAAGCAGAGAGAGAGAAGGGAGGAGGACGTTAGTTGCAGCCCAAGCAGAGAGAGAGAAGGGAGGAAGATGGTAGGTGCAGCCCAATTAGAGAGAGAGAAGGGAGGAGGACGGTAGTTGCAGCCCAAGCAGAGAGAGCGAAGGGAGGAGGATGGTAGTTGCAGCCCAAGTAGAGAGAGAGAAGGGAGAAGGATGGTAGTTGCAGCCCAAGTAGAGAGAGAGAAGGGAGGAGGATGGTAGTTGCAGCCCAAGTAAAGAGAGAGAAGGGAGGAGGACGGTAGTTGCAGCCCAAGCAGAGAGAGAGAAGGGAGGCAATGGAAGTTGCAATGCCCAATCAGAGAGAGAGAAAGGAGGATAACGGTAGTTGCAGCCCAATTAGAGAGAGAGAAGGGGGGATGATGGTAGTTGCAGCCCAAGTAGAGAGAGAGAAGGGAGGAGGATGGTAGTTGCAGCCCAAGCAGAGAGAGAGAAGGGAGGAGGACGGTAGTTGCTGCCCAAGCAGAGAGAGAGAAGGGAGGAGGATGGTAGTTGCAGCACAAGTAGAGAGAGAGAAGGGAGGAGAATGGTAGTTGCAGCAAAAGTAGAGAGAGAGAAGGGAGGAGGATGGTAGTTGCAGCCCAAGCAGAGAGAGAGAAGGGAGGAGGATGGTAGTTGCAGCCCAAGTAGAATGAGAGAAGGGAGGAGGACGGTAGTTGCAGCCCAAGCAGAGAGAGAGAAGGGAGGAGGATGGTAGTTGCAGCCCAAGCAGAGAGAGAGAAGGGAGGAGGACGGTAGTTGCAGCCAAAGCAGAGAGAGAGAGAAGGGATGAGGACGGTAGTTGCAGCCCAAGCAGAGAGAGAGAGGAGGGAGAAGGATGGTAGTTGCAGCCCAAGTAGAGAGAGAGAAGGGAGGAGGATGGTAGTTGCAGCCCAAGTAGAGAGAGAGAAGGGAGGAGAATGGTAGTTGCAGCCCAAGCAGAGAGAGAGAGAAGGGATGAGGACGGTAGTTACAGCCCAAGCAGAGAGAGAGAAGGGAGGAGGACGGTAGTTGCAGCCCAAGCAGAGAGAGAGAAGGGAGGAGGACGTTAGTTGCAGCCCAAGCAGAGAGGGAGAAGGGAGGAGGACGGTAGTTGCAGCCCAATTAGAGAGAGAGAAGGGAGGAGGATGGTAGTTGCAGCCCAAGCAGAGAGAGAGAAGGGAGGATGGTAGTTGCAGCCCAAGCAGAGAGAGAGAAGGGAGGAGGACGGTAGTTGCAGCCCAATTAGAGAGAGAGAAGGGAGGAGGATGGTAGTTGCAGCCCAAGCAGAGAGAGAGAAGGGAGGAGGACGGTAGTTGCAGCCCAAGCAGAGAGAGCGAAGGGAGGAGGACGGTAGTTGCAGCCCAAGCAGAGAGAGAGAAGGGAGGATAACGGTAGTTGCAGCCCAAGCAGAGAGAGCGAATGGAGGAGGACGGTAGTTGCAGCCCAAGCAGAGAGAGAGAGAAGGGATGAGGACGGTAGTTGCAGCCCAAGCAGAGAGAGAGAAGGGAGGAGGACGGTAGTTGCAGCCCAAGCAGAGAGAGAAAAGGGAGGAGGACGTTAGTTGCAGCCCAAGCAGAGAGAGAGAAGGGAGGAAGATGGTAGGTGCAGCCCAAGCAGAGAGAGAGAAGGGAGGAGGACGGTAGTTGCAGCCCAAGCAGAGAGAGCGAAGGGAGGAGGATGGTAGTTGCAGCCCAATTAGAGAGAGAGAAGGGAGGAGGATGGTAGTTGCAGCCCAAGCAGAGAGAGAGAAGGGAGGATGGTAGTTGCAGCCCAAGCAGAGAGAGAGAAGGGAGGAGGACGGTAGTTGCAGCCCAATTAGAGAGAGAGAAGGGAGGAGGATGGTAGTTGCAGCCCAAGCAGAGAGAGAGAAGGGAGGAGGACGGTAGTTGCAGCCCAAGCAGAGAGAGCGAAGGGAGGAGGACGGTAGTTGCAGCCCAAGCAGAGAGAGAGAAGGGAGGATAACGGTAGTTGCAGCCCAAGCAGAGAGAGCGAATGGAGGAGGACGGTAGTTGCAGCCCAAGCAGAGAGAGAGAGAAGGGATGAGGACGGTAGTTGCAGCCCAAGCAGAGAGAGAGAAGGGAGGAGGACGGTAGTTGCAGCCCAAGCAGAGAGAGAAAAGGGAGGAGGACGTTAGTTGCAGCCCAAGCAGAGAGAGAGAAGGGAGGAAGATGGTAGGTGCAGCCCAAGCAGAGAGAGAGAAGGGAGGAGGACGGTAGTTGCAGCCCAAGCAGAGAGAGCGAAGGGAGGAGGATGGTAGTTGCAGCCCAAGTAGAGAGAGAGAAGGGAGGAGGATGGTAGTTGCAGCCCAAGCAGAGAGAGCGAAGGGAGGAGGATGGTAGTTGCAGCCCAAGCAGAGAGAGAGAAGGGAGGAGGATGGTAGTTGCAGCCCAAGTAGAGTGAGAGAAGGGAGGAGGACGGTAGTTGCAGCCCAAGCAGAGAGAGAGAAGGGAGGATGGTAGTTGCAGCCCAAGCAGAGAGAGAGAAGGGAGGAGGACGGTAGTTGCAGCCCAATTAGAGAGAGAGAAGGGAGGAGGATGGTAGTTGCAGCCCAAGCAGAGAGAGAGAAGGGAGGAGGACGGTAGTTGCAGCCCAAGCAGAGAGAGCGAAGGGAGGAGGACGGTAGTTGCAGCCCAAGCAGAGAGAGAGAAGGGAGGATAACGGTAGTTGCAGCCCAAGCAGAGAGAGCGAATGGAGGAGGACGGTAGTTGCAGCCCAAGCAGAGAGAGAGAAGGGAGGAGGACGGTAGTTGCAGCCCAAGCAGAGAGAGCGAAGGGAGGAGGATGGTAGTTGCAGCCCAAGCAGAGAGAGAGAGAAGGGATGAGGACGGTAGTTACAGCCCAAGCAGAGAGAGAGAAGGGAGGAGGACGGTAGTTGCAGCCCAAGCAGAGAGAGCGAAGGGAGGAGGATGGTAGTTGCAGCCCAAGTAGAGAGAGAGAAGGGAGAAGGATGGTAGTTGCAGCCCAAGCAGAGAGAGAGAAGGGAGGAGGACGGTAGTTGCAGCCCAATTAGAGAGAGAGAAGGGAGGAGGATGGTAGTTGCAGCCCAAGCAGAGAGAGAGAAGGGAGGAGGACGGTAGTTGCAGCCCAAGCAGAGAGAGCGAAGGGAGGAGGACGGTAGTTGCAGCCCAAGCAGAGAGAGAGAGAAGGGATGAGGACGGTAGTTGCAGCCCAAGCAGAGAGAGAGAAGGGAGGAAGATGGTAGGTGCAGCCCAAGCAGAGAGAGAGAAGGGAGGAGGACGGTAGTTGCAGCCCAAGCAGAGAGAGCGAAGGGAGGAGGACGGTAGTTGCAGCCCAAGCAGAGAGAGAGAGAAGGGATGAGGACGGTAGTTGCAGCCCAAGCAGAGAGAGAGAAGGGAGGAGGACGGTAGTTGCAGCCCAAGCAGAGAGAGAAAAGGGAGGAGGACGTTAGTTGCAGCCCAAGCAGAGAGAGAGAAGGGAGGAAGATGGTAGGTGCAGCCCAAGCAGAGAGAGAGAAGGGAGGAGGACGGTAGTTGCAGCCCAAGCAGAGAGAGCGAAGGGAGGAGGATGGTAGTTGCAGCCCAAGTAGAGAGAGAGAAGGGAGGAGGATGGTAGTTGCAGCCCAAGCAGAGAGAGCGAAGGGAGGAGGATGGTAGTTGCAGCCCAAGCAGAGAGAGAGAAGGGAGGAGGACGGTAGTTGCAGCCCAAGCAGAGAGAGCGAAGGGAGGAGGATGGTAGTTGCAGCCCAAGTAGAGTGAGAGAAGGGAGGAGGACGGTAGTTGCAGCCCAAGCAGAGAGAGAGAAGGGAGGAGGATGGTAGTTGCAGCCCAAGCAGAGAGAGAGAAGGGAGGAGGATGGTAGGTGAAGCCCAAGCAGAGATTGAGAAGGGAGGAGGACGGTAGTTGCAGCCCAAGCAGAGAGAGCGAAGGGAGGAGGATGGTAGTTGCAGCCCAAGTAGAGAGAGAGAAGGGAGAAGGATGGTAGTTGCACCCCAAGTAGAGAGAGAGAAGGGAGGAGGATGGTAGTTGCAGCCCAAGTAAAGAGAGAGAAGGGAGGAGGATGTTAGTTGCAGCCCAAGCAGAGAGAGAGAAGGGAGGCAATGGAATTTGCAATGCCCAATCAGAGAGAGAGAAGGGAGGATAACGGTAGTTGCAGCCCAAGTAGAGAGAGAGAAGGGAGGAGGATGGTAGTTGCAGCCCAAGTAGAGAGAGAGAAGGGAGGAGGATGGTAGTTGCAGCCCAAGCAGAGAGAGAGAAGGGAGGAGGACGATAGTTGCTGCCCAAGCAGAGAGAGAGAAGGGAGGAGGATGGTAGTTGCAGCCCAAGTAGAGAGAGAGAGAAGGGAGGAGGATGGTAGTTGCAGCCCAAGTAGAGAGAGAGAAGGGAGGAGTATGGTAGTTGCAGCCCAAGTAGAGAGAGAGAAGGGAGGAGGATGGTAGTTGCAGCCCAAGCAGAGAGAGAGAGAAGGGATGAGGACGGTAGTTGCAGCCCAAGCAGAGAGAGAGAAGGGAGGAGGACGGTAGTTGCAGCCCAAGCAGAGAGAGAAAATGGAGGAGGACGATAGTTGCAGCCCAAGCAGAGAGAGAGAAGGGAGGAAGATGGTAGGTGCAGCCCAAGCAGAGAGAGAGAAGGGAGGAGGACAGTAGTTGCAGCCCAAGCAGAGAGAGCGAAGGGAGGAGGATGGTAGTTGCAGCCCAAGTAGAGAGAGAGAAGGGAGGAGGATGGTAGTTGCAGCCCAAGCAGAGAGAGCGAAGGGAGGAGGATGGTAGTTGCAGCCCAAGCAGAGAGAGAGAAGGGAGGAGGACGGTAGTTGCAGCCCAAGCAGAGAGAGCGAAGGGAGGAGGATGGTAGTTGCAGCCCAAGTAGAGTGAGAGAAGGGAGGAGGACGTTAGTTGCAGCCCAAGCAGAGAGAGAGAAGGGAGGATAACGGTAGATGCAGCCCAAGTAGAGAGAGAGAAGGGAGGAGGACGGTAGTTGCAGCCCAAGCAGAGAGAGAGAGCAGGGAGGAGGATGGTAGTTGCAGCCCAAGCAGAGAGAGAGAAGGGAGGAGGACAGTAGTTGCAGCCCAATTAGAGAGAGAGAAGGGAGGAGGATGGTAGTTGCAGCCCAAGCAGAGAGAGAGAAGGGAGGAGGACGGTAGTTGCAGCCCAAGCAGAGAGAGCGAAGGGAGGAGGACGGTAGTTGCAGCCCAAGCAGAGAGAGAGAAGGGAGGATAACGGTAGTTGCAGCCCAAGCAGAGAGAGCGAATGGAGGAGGACGGTAGTTGCAGCCCAAGCAGAGAGAGAGAAGGGAGGAGGACGGTAGTTGCAGCCCAAGCAGAGAGAGCGAAGGGAGGAGGATGGTAGTTGCAGCCCAAGCAGAGAGAGAGAGAAGGGATGAGGACGGTAGTTACAGCCCAAGCAGAGAGAGAGAAGGGAGGAGGACGGTAGTTGCAGCCCAAGCAGAGAGAGCGAAGGGAGGAGGATGGTAGTTGCAGCCCAAGTAGAGAGAGAGAAGGGAGAAGGATGGTAGTTGCAGCCCAAGCAGAGAGAGAGAAGGGAGGAGGACGGTAGTTGCAGCCCAATTAGAGAGAGAGAAGGGAGGAGGATGGTAGTTGCAGCCCAAGCAGAGAGAGAGAAGGGAGGAGGACGGTAGTTGCAGCCCAAGCAGAGAGAGCGAAGGGAGGAGGACGGTAGTTGCAGCCCAAGCAGAGAGAGAGAGAAGGGATGAGGACGGTAGTTGCAGCCCAAGCAGAGAGAGAGAAGGGAGGAAGATGGTAGGTGCAGCCCAAGCAGAGAGAGAGAAGGGAGGAGGACGGTAGTTGCAGCCCAAGCAGAGAGAGCGAAGGGAGGAGGACGGTAGTTGCAGCCCAAGCAGAGAGAGAGAGAAGGGATGAGGACGGTAGTTGCAGCCCAAGCAGAGAGAGAGAAGGGAGGAGGACGGTAGTTGCAGCCCAAGCAGAGAGAGAAAAGGGAGGAGGACGTTAGTTGCAGCCCAAGCAGAGAGAGAGAAGGGAGGAAGATGGTAGGTGCAGCCCAAGCAGAGAGAGAGAAGGGAGGAGGACGGTAGTTGCAGCCCAAGCAGAGAGAGCGAAGGGAGGAGGATGGTAGTTGCAGCCCAAGTAGAGAGAGAGAAGGGAGGAGGATGGTAGTTGCAGCCCAAGCAGAGAGAGCGAAGGGAGGAGGATGGTAGTTGCAGCCCAAGCAGAGAGAGAGAAGGGAGGAGGACGGTAGTTGCAGCCCAAGCAGAGAGAGCGAAGGGAGGAGGATGGTAGTTGCAGCCCAAGTAGAGTGAGAGAAGGGAGGAGGACGGTAGTTGCAGCCCAAGCAGAGAGAGAGAAGGGAGGAGGATGGTAGTTGCAGCCCAAGCAGAGAGAGAGAAGGGAGGAGGATGGTAGGTGAAGCCCAAGCAGAGATTGAGAAGGGAGGAGGACGGTAGTTGCAGCCCAAGCAGAGAGAGCGAAGGGAGGAGGATGGTAGTTGCAGCCCAAGTAGAGAGAGAGAAGGGAGAAGGATGGTAGTTGCACCCCAAGTAGAGAGAGAGAAGGGAGGAGGATGGTAGTTGCAGCCCAAGTAAAGAGAGAGAAGGGAGGAGGATGTTAGTTGCAGCCCAAGCAGAGAGAGAGAAGGGAGGCAATGGAATTTGCAATGCCCAATCAGAGAGAGAGAAGGGAGGATAACGGTAGTTGCAGCCCAAGTAGAGAGAGAGAAGGGAGGAGGATGGTAGTTGCAGCCCAAGTAGAGAGAGAGAAGGGAGGAGGATGGTAGTTGCAGCCCAAGCAGAGAGAGAGAAGGGAGGAGGACGATAGTTGCTGCCCAAGCAGAGAGAGAGAAGGGAGGAGGATGGTAGTTGCAGCCCAAGTAGAGAGAGAGAGAAGGGAGGAGGATGGTAGTTGCAGCCCAAGTAGAGAGAGAGAAGGGAGGAGTATGGTAGTTGCAGCCCAAGTAGAGAGAGAGAAGGGAGGAGGATGGTAGTTGCAGCCCAAGCAGAGAGAGAGAGAAGGGATGAGGACGGTAGTTGCAGCCCAAGCAGAGAGAGAGAAGGGAGGAGGACGGTAGTTGCAGCCCAAGCAGAGAGAGAAAATGGAGGAGGACGATAGTTGCAGCCCAAGCAGAGAGAGAGAAGGGAGGAAGATGGTAGGTGCAGCCCAAGCAGAGAGAGAGAAGGGAGGAGGACAGTAGTTGCAGCCCAAGCAGAGAGAGCGAAGGGAGGAGGATGGTAGTTGCAGCCCAAGTAGAGAGAGAGAAGGGAGGAGGATGGTAGTTGCAGCCCAAGCAGAGAGAGCGAAGGGAGGAGGATGGTAGTTGCAGCCCAAGCAGAGAGAGAGAAGGGAGGAGGACGGTAGTTGCAGCCCAAGCAGAGAGAGCGAAGGGAGGAGGATGGTAGTTGCAGCCCAAGTAGAGTGAGAGAAGGGAGGAGGACGTTAGTTGCAGCCCAAGCAGAGAGAGAGAAGGGAGGATAACGGTAGATGCAGCCCAAGTAGAGAGAGAGAAGGGAGGAGGACGGTAGTTGCAGCCCAAGCAGAGAGAGAGAGCAGGGAGGAGGATGGTAGTTGCAGCCCAAGCAGAGAGAGAGAAGGGAGGAGGACAGTAGTTGCAGCCCAATTAGAGAGAGAGAAGGGAGGAGGATGGTAGTTGCAGCCCAAGCAGAGAGAGAGAAGGGAGGAGGACGGTAGTTGCAGCCCAAGCAGAGAGAGCGAAGGGAGGAGGACGGTAGTTGCAGCCCAAGCAGAGAGAGAGAAGGGAGGATAACGGTAGTTGCAGCCCAAGCAGAGAGAGCGAATGGAGGAGGACGGTAGTTGCAGCCCAATTAGAGAGAGAGAAGGGAGGAGGATGGTAGTTGCAGCCCAAGCAGAGAGAGAGAAGGGAGGAGGACGGTAGTTGCAGCCCAAGCAGAGAGAGCGAAGGGAGGAGGACGGTAGTTGCAGCCCAAGCAGAGAGAGAGAGAAGGGAGGAGGACGGTAGTTGCTGCCCAAGCAGAGAGAGAGAAGGGAGGAGGATGCTAGTTGCAAACCAAGTAGCGAGAGAGAAGGGAGGAGGATGCTAGTTGCAGCCCAAGTAGAGAGAGAGAAGGGAGGAGGATGGTTGTTGCAGCCCAAGCAGAGAGAGAGAAGGGAGGAGGACAGTCGTTGCAAGGTCCAAGAAGAGAGAGAGAAGGGAGGAGGATGCTAGTTGCAGCCCAAGTAGAGAGAGAGAAGGGAGGAGGATGGTAGTTGCAGCCCAAGCAGAGAGAGAGAAGGGAGGAGGATGGTAGTTGCAGCCCAAGCAGAGAGAGAAGGGAGGAGGATGGTAGTTGCAGCCCAAGCAGAGAGAGAGAAGGGAGGAGGATGGTAGTTGCAGCCCAAGCAGAGAGAGAAGGGAGGAGGATGGTAGTTACAGCCCAAGCAGAGAGAGAGAAGGGAGGAGGACGGTAGTTGCAGCCCAAGCAGAGAGAGAGAAGGGAGGAGGACGGTAGTTGCAGCCCAAGCAGAGAGAGAGAAGGGAGGAGGACGTTAGTTGCAGCCCAAGCAGAGAGAGAGAATGGAGGATGGATGGTAGTTGCAGCCCAAGCAGAGAGAGAGAAGGGAGGAGGACGGTAGTTGCAGCCCAAGCAGAGAGAGCGAAGGGAGGAGGATGCTAGTTGCAGCCCAAGTAGAGAGAGAGAAGGGAGGAGGATGGTAGTTGCAGCCCAAGTAGAGAGAGAGAAGGGATGCAATGGTAGTTGCAATGCCCAAGCAGAGAGAGAGAAGGGAGGAGGACGGTAGTTGCAGCCCAAGTAGAGAGAGAGAAGGGAGGAGGATGGTAGTTGCAGCCCAAGTAGAGAGAGAGAAGGGATGCAATGGTAGTTGCAATGCCCAAGCAGAGAGAAAGAAGGGAGGAGGACGGTAGTTGCAGCCCAAGCAGAGAGAGAGAAGGGAGGAGGAAGGTAGTTGTATCCCAAGTAGAGAGAGAGAAGGGAGGAAGATGGTAGTTGCAAGACCCAAGCAGCGAGAGAGAAGGGAGGAGGAATGTAGTTGCAGTCCAAGCAGAGAGAGAGAAGGGAGGAGGATGGTAGTTGCAGCCCAAGCAGAGAGAGAGAAGGGAGGAGGACGGCAGTTGCAGGACAAGCATAGAGAGAGATGGGAGAATGATGGTAGTTGCAGCCCAAGCAGAGAGAGAGAAGGGAGGAGGACGGTAGTTGCAGCCCAAGCAGAGAGAGAGAAGGGAGGAGGATGGTAGTTGCAGCCCAAGCAGAGAGAGAGAACGGAAGAGGATGGTAGTTGCAGCCCAAGTAGCGAGAGAGAAGGGAGGCAATGGTAGTTGCAATGCCCAAGCAGAGAGAAAGAAGGGAGGAGGACGGTAGTTGCAGCCCAAGCAGAGAGAGAGAAGGGAGGAGGATGGTAGTTGCATCCCAAGTAGAGAGAGAGAAGGGAGGAAGATGGTAGTTGCAAGACCCAAGCAGAGAGAGAGAAGGGAGGAGGATGGTATTTGCAGTTCATGCAGAGAGAGAGAGAAGGGAGGAGGATGGTAGTTGCAGCCCAAGTAGAGAGAGAGAAGGGAGGAGGATGGTATTTGCAGCCCAAGTAGAGAGAGAGAAGGGAGGCAATGGTAGTTGCAATGCCCAAGCAGAGATATAGAAGGGAGGAGGACGGTAGTTGCAGCCCAAGCAGAGAGAGAGAAGGGAGGAGGATGGTAGTTGTATCCCAAGTAGAGAGAGAGAAGGGAGGAAGATGGTAGTTGCAAGACCCAAGCAGAGAGAGAGAAGGGAGGAGGATGGTAGTTGCAGTCCAAGCAGAGAGAGAGAAGGGAGGAGGATGGTAGTTGCAGCCCAAGCAGAGAGAGAGAAGGGAGGAGGATGGTAGTTACAGCCCAAGCAGAGAGAGAGAAGGGAGGAAGGACGGTAGTTGCTGCCCAAGCAGAGAGAGAGAAGGGAGGAGGATGGTAGTTGCAGCCCAAGTAGAGAGAGAGAAGGGAGGGGGATGCTAGTTTTAGCCAAAGTAGAGAGAGAGAAGGGAGGAGGATGGTAGTTGCAGCCCAAGTAGAGAGAGAGAAGGGAGGAGGATGGTAGTTGCAGCCCAAGCAGAGAGAGAGAAGGGAGGAGGACATTAGTTGCAGCCCAAGTAGAGAGAGAGAAGGGAGGACGATAGTAGTTGCAGCCCAAGCAGAGAGAGAGAAGGGAGGAGGACGGTAGTTGCAGCCCAAGCAGAGAGAGCGAAGTGAGGAGGATGGTATTTGCAGCCCAAGTAGAGAGAGATAAGGGAGAAGGATGGTAGTTGCAGCCCAATTAGAGAGAGAGAGGGGAGGAGGACGGTAGTTACAGCCCAAGTAGAGAGAGAGAAGGGAGGAGGATGGTAGTTGCAGCCCAAGTAGAGAGAGAGGAGGGAGGCAATGGTAGTTGCAATGCCCAAGCAGAGAGAGAGAAGGGAGGAGGACGGTAGTTGCAGCCCAAGCAGAGAGAGAGAAGGGAGGATGATGGTAGTTGCAGCCCAAGTAGAGAGAGAGAGAAGGGAGGAGGATGGTAGTTGCAGCCCAAGTAGAGAGAGAGAAGGGAGGAGGATGGTAGTTGCAGCCCAAGCAGAGAGAGAGAAGGGAGGAGGATGGTAGTTGCAGCCCAAGCAGAGAGAGAGAAGGGAGGAGGACGGTAGTTGCAGCCCAAGCAGAGAGAGAGAAGGGAGGAGGATGGTAGTTGCAGCCCAAGCATAGAGAGAGAAGGGAGGAGGACGGTAGTTGCAGCCCAAGCAGAGAGAGAGAGGGGAGGAGGACGGTAGTTGCAGCCCAAGTAGAGAGAGAGAAGGGAAGAGGATGGTAGTTGCAGCCCAAGTAGCGAGAGAGAAGGGAGG
>NW_023494031.1:0-70700 GCF_013265735.2 Oncorhynchus mykiss | reverse complement strand
AACAATGACACCAAGTCGTTTCTGAGGAGTCTGGGAAGGGAACAAGGAGGGTAACAATGTCACCAAGTCGTTTCTGAGGAGTCGGGAAGGGAACAAGGAGGGGAACAATGTCACCAAGTCGTTCTGAGGAGTCTGGGAAGGGAACAAGGAGGGGAACAATGTCACCAAGTCGTTTCTGAGGAGTCTGGGAAGGGAACAAGGAGGGGAACAATGTCACCAAGTCGTTTCTGAGGAGTCTGGGAAGGGAACAAGGAGGGGAACAATGTCACCAAGTCGTTTCTGAGGAGTCTGGGAAGGGAACAAGGAGGGAACAATGTCACCAAGTCGTTTCTGAGGAGTCTGGGAAGGGAACAAGGAGGGGAACAATGTCACCAAGTCGTTTCTGAGGAGTCTGGGAAGGGAACAAGGAGGGGAACAATGTCACCAAGTCGTTTCTGAGGAGTCTGGGAAGGGAACAAGGAGGGGAACAATGTCACCAAGTCGTTTCTGAGGAGTCTGGGAAGGGAACAAGGAGGGGAACAATGTCACCAAGTCGTTTCTGAGGAGTCTGGGAAGGGAACAAGGAGGGGAACAATGTCACCAAGTCGTTTCTGAGGAGTCTGGGAAGGGAACAAGGAGGGGAACAATGACACCAAGTCGTTCTGAGGAGTCTGGGAAGGGAACAAGGAGGGGAACAATGTCACCAAGTCGTTTCTGAGGAGTCTGGGAAGGGAACAAGGAGGGGAACAATGTCACCAAGTCGTTTCTGAGGAGTCTGGGAAGGGAACAAGGAGGGGAACAATGTCACCAAGTCGTTTCTGAGGAGTCTGGGAAGGAAACAAGGAGGGGAACAATGTCACCAAGTCGTTTCTGAGGAGTCTGGGAAGGGAACAAGGAGGGGAACAATGTCACCAAGTCGTTTCTGAGGAGTCTGGGAAGGGAACAAGGAGGGGAACAATGTCACCAAGTCGTTTCTGAGGAGTCTGGGAAGGGAACAAGGAGGGAAAATGTCACCAAGTCGTTTCTGAGGAGTCTGGGAAGGGAACAAGGAGGGGAACAATGACACCAAGTCGTTTCTGAGGAGTCTGGGAAGGGAACAAGGAGGGGAACAATGTCACCAAGTCGTTTCTGAGGAGTCTGGGAAGGGAACAAGGAGGGTAACAATGTCACCAAGTCGTTTCTGAGGAGTCTGGGAAGGGAACAAGGAGGGGAACAATGTCACCAAGTCGTTTCTGAGGAGTCTGGGAAGGGAACAAGGAGGGGAACAATGTCACCAAGTCGTTTCTGAGGAGTCTGGGAAGGGAACAAGGAGGGGAACAATGTCACCAAGTCGTTTCTGAGGAGTCTGGGAAGGGAACAAGGAGGGAACAATGTCACCAAGTCGTTTCTGAGGAGTCTGGGAAGGGAACAAGGAGGGGAACAATGTCACCAAGTCGTTTCTGAGGAGTCTGGGAAGGGAACAAGGAGGGTAACAATGTCACCAAGTCGTTTCTGAGGAGTCTGGGAAGGGAACAAGGAGGGGAACAATGACACCAAGTCGTTTCTGAGGAGTCTGGGAAGGGAACAAGGAGGGGAACAATGTCACCAAGTCGTTTCTGAGGAGTCTGGGAAGGGAACAAGGAGGGGAACAATGTCACCAAGTCGTTTCTGAGGAGTCTGGGAAGGGAACAAGGAGGGGAACAATGTCACCAAGTCGTTTCTGAGGAGTCTGGGAAGGGAACAAGGAGGGGAACAATGTCACCAAGTCGTTTCTGAGGAGTCTGGGAAGGGAACAAGGAGGGGAACAATGTCACCAAGTCGTTTCTGAGGAGTCTGGGAAGGGAACAAGGAGGGGAACAATGTCACCAAGTCGTTTCTGAGGAGTCTGGGAAGGGAACAAGGAGGGGAACAATGACACCAAGTCGTTTCTGAGGAGTCTGGGAAGGGAACAAGGAGGGAACAATGTCACCAAGTCGTTTCTGAGGAGTCTGGGAAGGGAACAAGGAGGGGAACAATGACACCAAGTCGTTTCTGAGGAGTCTGGGAAGGGAACAAGGAGGGTAACAATGTCACCAAGTCGTTTCTGAGGAGTCTGGAAGGGAACAAGGAGGGGAACAATGTCACCAAGTCGTTTCTGAGGAGTCTGGGAAGGGAACAAGGAGGGGAACAATGTCACCAAGTCGTTTCTGAGGAGTCTGGGAAGGGAACAAGGAGGGGAACAATGTCACCAAGTCGTTTCTGAGGAGTCTGGGAAGGGAACAAGGAGGGGAACAATGTCACCAAGTCGTTTCTGAGGAGTCTGGGAAGGGAACAAGGAGGGGAACAATGTCACCAAGTCGTTTCTGAGGAGTCTGGGAAGGGAACAAGGAGGGGAACAATGTCACCAAGTCGTTTCTGAGGAGTCTGGGAAGGGAACAAGGAGGGGAACAATGACACCAAGTCGTTTCTGAGGAGTCTGGGAAGGGAACAAGGAGGGGAACAATGTCACCAAGTCGTTTCTGAGGAGTCTGGGAAGGGAACAAGGAGGGGAACAATGTCACCAAGTCGTTTCTGAGGAGTCTGGGAAGGGAACAAGGAGGGGAACAATGTCACCAAGTCGTTTCTGAGGAGTCTGGGAAGGGAACAAGGAGGGGAACAATGACACCAAGTCGTTTCTGAGGAGTCTGGGAAGGGAACAAGGAGGGGAACAATGTCACCAAGTCGTTTCTGAGGAGTCTGGGAAGGGAACAAGGAGGGTAACAATGTCACCAAGTCGTTCTGAGGAGTCTGGGAAGGGAACAAGGAGGGGAACAATGACACCAAGTCGTTTCTGAGGAGTCTGGGAAGGGAACAAGGAGGGGAACAATGTCACCAAGTCGTTTCTGAGGAGTCTGGGAAGGGAACAAGGAGGGGAACAATGTCACCAAGTCGTTTCTGAGGAGTCTGGGAAGGGAACAAGGAGGGGAACAATGTCACCAAGTCGTTTCTGAGGAGTCTGGGAAGGGAACAAGGAGGGGAACAATGTCACCAAGTCGTTTCTGAGGAGTCTGGGAAGGGAACAAGGAGGGGAACAATGTCACCAAGTCATTCTGAGGAGTCTGGGAAGGGAACAAGGAGGGGAACAATGTCACCAAGTCGTTTCTGAGGAGTCTGGGAAGGGAACAAGGAGGGGAACAATGACACCAAGTCGTTTCTGAGGAGTCTGGGAAGGGAACAAGGAGGGTAACAATGTCACCAAGTCGTTTCTGAGGAGTCTGGGAAGGGAACAAGGAGGGGAACAATGTCACCAAGTCGTTTCTGAGGAGTCTGGGAAGGGAACAAGGAGGGGAACAATGTCACCAAGTCGTTTCTGAGGAGTCTGGGAAGGGAACAAGGAGGGGAACAATGACACCAAGTCGTTTCTGAGGAGTCTGGGAAGGGAACAAGGAGGGGAACAATGTCACCAAGTCGTTTCTGAGGAGTCTGGGAAGGGAACAAGGAGGGTAACAATGTCACCAAGTCGTTTCTGAGGAGTCTGGGAAGGGAACAAGGAGGGGAACAATGTCACCAAGTCGTTTCTGAGGAGTCTGGGAAGGGAACAAGGAGGGGAACAATGTCACCAAGTCGTTTCTGAGGAGTCTGGGAAGGGAACAAGGAGGGGAACAATGTCACCAAGTCGTTTCTGAGGAGTCTGGGAAGGGAACAAGGAGGGGAACAATGAACCAAGTCGTTTCTGAGGAGTCTGGGAAGGAACAAGGAGGGGAACAATGTCACCAAGTCGTTTCTGAGGAGTCTGGGAAGGGAACAAGGAGGGGAACAATGTCACCAAGTCGTTTCTGAGGAGTCTGGGAAGGGAACAAGGAGGGGAACAATGTCCAAGTCGTTTCTGAGGAGTCTGGGAAGGGAACAAGGAGGGGAACAATGTCACCAAGTCGTTTCTGAGGAGTCTGGGAAGGGAACAAGGAGGGGAACAATGTCACCAAGTCGTTTCTGAGGAGTCTGGGAAGGGAACAAGGAGGGGAACAATGTCACCAAGTCGTTTCTGAGGAGTCTGGGAAGGGAACAAGGAGGGAACAATGTCACCAAGTCGTTTCTGAGGAGTCTGGGAAGGGAACAAGGAGGGGAACAATGACACCAAGTCGTTTCTGAGGAGTCTGGGAAGGGAACAAGGAGGGGAACAATGTCACCAAGTCGTTTCTGAGGAGTCTGGGAAGGGAACAAGGAGGGGAACAATGTCACCAAGTCGTTTCTGAGGAGTCTGGGAAGGGAACAAGGAGGGGAACAATGTCACCAAGTCGTTTCTGAGGAGTCTGGGAAGGGAACAAGGAGGGGAACAATGTCACCAAGTCGTTTCTGAGGAGTCTGGGAAGGGAACAAGGAGGGGAACAATGTCACCAAGTCGTTTCTGAGGAGTCTGGGAAGGGAACAAGGAGGGGAACAATGTCACCAAGTCGTTTCTGAGGAGTCTGGGAAGGGAACAAGGAGGGAACAATGTCACCAAGTCGTTTCTGAGGAGTCTGGGAAGGGAACAAGGAGGGGAACAATGTCACCAAGTCGTTTCTGAGGAGTCTGGGAAGGGAACAAGGAGGGGAACAATGTCACCAAGTCGTTTCTGAGGAGTCTGGGAAGGGAACAAGGAGGGAACAATGTCACCAAGTCGTTTCTGAGGAGTCTGGGAAGGGAACAAGGAGGGGAACAATGTCACCCAGTCGTTTCTGAGGAGTCTGGGAAGGGAACAAGGAGGGGAACAATGTCACCAAGTCGTTTCTGAGGAGTCTGGGAAGGGAACAAGGAGGGGAACAATGTCACCAAGTCGTTTCTGAGGAGTCTGGGAAGGGAACAAGGAGGGGAACAATGTCACCAAGTCGTTTCTGAGGAGTCTGGGAAGGGAACAAGGAGGGGAACAATGACACCAAGTCGTTTCTGAGGAGTCTGGGAAGGGAACAAGGAGGGGAACAATGTCACCAAGTCGTTTCTGAGGAGTCTGGGAAGGGAACAAGGAGGGGAACAATGTCACCAAGTCGTTTCTGAGGAGTCTGGGAAGGGAACAAGGAGGGAACAATGACACCAAGTCGTTTCTGAGGAGTCTGGGAAGGGAACAAGGAGGGGAACAATGTCACCAAGTCGTTTCTGAGGAGTCTGGGAAGGGAACAAGGAGGGGAACAATGTCACCAAGTCGTTTCTGAGGAGTCTGGGAAGGGAACAAGGAGGGGAACAATGTCACCAAGTCGTTTCTGAGGAGTCTGGGAAGGGAACAAGGAGGGGAACAATGTCACCAAGTCGTTTCTGAGGAGTCTGGGAAGGGAACAAGGAGGGGAACAATGTCACCAAGTCGTTTCTGAGGAGTCTGGGAAGGGAACAAGGAGGGGAACAATGTCACCAAGTCGTTTCTGAGGAGTCTGGGAAGGGAACAAGGAGGGGAACAATGTCACCAAGTCGTTTCTGAGGAGTGGGAAGGGAACAAGGAGGGGAACAATGTCACCAAGTCGTTTCTGAGGAGTCTGGGAAGGGAACAAGGAGGGAACAATGACACCAAGTCGTTTCTGAGGAGTCTGGGAAGGGAACAAGGAGGGGAACAATGTCACCAAGTCGTTTCTGAGGAGTGGGAAGGGAACAAGGAGGGGAACAATGTCACCAAGTCGTTTCTGAGGAGTCTGGGAAGGGAACAAGGAGGGGAACAATGTCACCAAGTCGTTTCTGAGGAGTCTGGAAGGGAACAAGGAGGGGAACAATGTCACCAAGTCGTTTCTGAGGAGTCTGGGAAGGGAACAAGGAGGGGAACAATGTCACCAAGTCGTTTCTGAGGAGTCTGGGAAGGGAACAAGGAGGGGAACAATGTCACCAAGTCGTTTCTGAGGAGTCTGGGAAGGGAACAAGGAGGGGAACAATGTCACCAAGTCGTTTCTGAGGAGTCTGGGAAGGGAACAAGGAGGGGAACAATGTCACCAAGTCGTTTCTGAGGAGTCTGGGAAGGGAACAAGGAGGGGAACAATGTCACCAAGTCGTTTCTGAGGAGTCTGGGAAGGGAACAAGGAGGGGAACAATGTCACCAAGTCGTTTCTGAGGAGTCTGGGAAGGGAACAAGGAGGGGAACAATGTCACCAAGTCGTTTCTGAGGAGTCTGGGAAGGGAACAAGGAGGGGAACAATGTCACCAAGTCGTTTCTGAGGAGTCTAGGGGAAGGGAACAATGGGAAACTGGGAAGGGAGTCTGGGAAGGAACAAGGAGGGGAACAATGTCACCAAGTCGTTTCTGAGGAGTCTGGGAAGGGAACAAGGAGGGGAACAATGTCACCAAGTCGTTTCTGAGGAGTCTGGGAAGGGAACAAGGAGGGGAACAATGTCACCAAGTCGTTTCTGAGGAGTCTGGGAAGGGAACAAGGAGGGGAACAATGTCACCAAGTCGTTTCTGAGGAGTCTGGGAAGGGAACAAGGAGGGGAACAATGTCACCAAGTCGTTTCTGAGGAGTCTGGGAAGGGAACAAGGAGGGGAACAATGAACCAAGTCGTTTCTGAGGAGTCTGGGAAGGGAACAAGGAGGGGAACAATGTCACCAAGTCGTTTCTGAGGAGTCTGGGAAGGGAACAAGGAGGGGAACAATGTCACCAAGTCGTTTCTGAGGAGTCTGGGAAGGGAACAAGGAGGGGAACAATGTCACCAAGTCGTTTCTGAGGAGTCTGGGAAGGGAACAAGGAGGGGAACAATGTACACCAAGTCGTTTCTGAGGAGTCTGGGAAGGGAACAAGGAGGGGAACAATGTCACCAAGTCGTTTCTGAGGAGTCTGGGAAGGGAACAAGGAGGGGAACAATGTCACCAAGTCGTTTCTGAGGAGTCTGGGAAGGGAACAAGGAGGGGAACAATGTCACCAAGTCGTTTCTGAGGAGTCTGGAAGGGAACAAGGAGGGGAACAATGTCACCAAGTCGTTTCTGAGGAGTCTGGGAAGGGAACAAGGAGGGGAACAATGTCACCAAGTCGTTTCTGAGGAGTCTGGGAAGGGAACAAGGAGGGGAACAATGTCACCAAGTCGTTTCTGAGGAGTCTGGGAAGGGAACAAGGAGGGGAACAATGTCACCAAGTCGTTTCTGAGGAGTCTGGGAAGGGAACAAGGAGGGGAACAATGTCACCAAGTCGTTTCTGAGGAGTCTGGGAAGGGAACAAGGAGGGGAACAATGACACCAAGTCGTTTCTGAGGAGTCTGGGAAGGGAACAAGGAGGGGAACAATGTCACCAAGTCGTTTCTGAGGAGTCTGGGAAGGGAACAAGGAGGGGAACAATGTCACCAAGTCGTTTCTGAGGAGTCTGGGAAGGGAACAAGGAGGGGAACAATGTCACCAAGTCGTTTCTGAGGAGTCTGGGAAGGGAACAAGGAGGGGAACAATGTCACCAAGTCGTTTCTGAGGAGTCTGGGAAGGGAACAAGGAGGGGAACAATGTCACCAAGTCGTTTCTGAGGAGTCTGGGAAGGGAACAAGGAGGGGAACAATGTCACCAAGTCGTTTCTGAGGAGTCTGGGAAGGGAACAAGGAGGGGAACAATGTCACCAAGTCGTTTCTGAGGAGTCTGGGAAGGGAACAAGGAGGGGAACAATGTCACCAAGTCGTTTCTGAGGAGTCTGGGAAGGGAACAAGGAGGGGAACAATGTCACCAAGTCGTTTCTGAGGAGTCTGGGAAGGGAACAAGGAGGGGAACAATGTCACCAAGTCGTTTCTGAGGAGTCTGGGAAGGGAACAAGGAGGGGAACAATGTCACCAAGTCGTTTCTGAGGAGTCTGGGAAGGGAACAAGGAGGGGAACAATGTCACCAAGTCGTTTCTGAGGAGTCTGGGAAGGGAACAAGGAGGGGAACAATGACACCAAGTCGTTTCTGAGGAGTCTGGGAAGGGAACAAGGAGGGGAACAATGTCACCAAGTCGTTTCTGAGGAGTCTGGGAAGGGAACAAGGAGGGGAACAATGACACCAAGTCGTTTCTGAGGAGTCTGGGAAGGGAACAAGGAGGGGAACAATGTCACCAAGTCGTTTCTGAGGAGTCTGGGAAGGGAACAAGGAGGGGAACAATGTCACCAAGTCGTTTCTGAGGAGTCTGGGAAGGGAACAAGGAGGGGAACAATGTCACCAAGTCGTTTCTGAGGAGTCTGGGAAGGGAACAAGGAGGGGAACAATGTCACCAAGTCGTTTCTGAGGAGTCTGGGAAGGGAACAAGGAGGGGAACAATGTCACCAAGTCGTTTCTGAGGAGTCTGGGAAGGGAACAAGGAGGGGAACAATGTCACCAAGTCGTTTCTGAGGAGTCTGGGAAGGGAACAAGGAGGGAACAATGTCACCAAGTCGTTTCTGAGGAGTCTGGGAAGGGAACAAGGAGGGGAACAATGTCACCAAGTCGTTTCTGAGGAGTCTGGGAAGGGAACAAGGAGGGGAACAATGTCACCAAGTCGTTTCTGAGGAGTCTGGGAAGGGAACAAGGAGGGGAACAATGTCACCAAGTCGTTTCTGAGGAGTCTGGGAAGGGAACAAGGAGGGGAACAATGTCACCAAGTCGTTTCTGAGGAGTCTGGGAAGGGAACAAGGAGGGGAACAATGTCACCAAGTCGTTTCTGAGGAGTCTGGGAAGGGAACAAGGAGGGAACAATGTCACCAAGTCGTTTCTGAGGAGTCTGGGAAGGGAACAAGGAGGGGAACAATGTCACCAAGTCGTTTCTGAGGAGTCTGGGAAGGGAACAAGGAGGGGAACAATGTCACCAAGTCGTTTCTGAGGAGTCTGGGAAGGGAACAAGGAGGGGAACAATGTCACCAAGTCGTTTCTGAGGAGTCTGGGAAGGGAACAAGGAGGGGAACAATGTCACCAAGTCGTTTCTGAGGAGTCTGGGAAGGGAACAAGGAGGGGAACAATGTCACCAAGTCGTTTCTGAGGAGTCTGGGAAGGGAACAAGGAGGGGAACAATGTCACCAAGTCGTTTCTGAGGAGTCTGGGAAGGGAACAAGGAGGGGAACAATGTCACCAAGTCGTTTCTGAGGAGTCTGGGAAGGGAACAAGGAGGGGAACAATGTCACCAAGTCGTTTCTGAGGAGTCTGGGAAGGGAACAAGGAGGGGAACAATGACACCAAGTCGTTTCTGAGGAGTCTGGGAAGGGAACAAGGAGGGGAACAATGTCACCAAGTCGTTTCTGAGGAGTCTGGGAAGGGAACAAGGAGGGGAACAATGTCACCAAGTCGTTTCTGAGGAGTCTGGGAAGGGAACAAGGAGGGGAACAATGTCACCAAGTCGTTTCTGAGGAGTCTGGGAAGGGAACAAGGAGGGGAACAATGTCACCAAGTCGTTTCTGAGGAGTCTGGGAAGGGAACAAGGAGGGGAACAATGTCACCAAGTCGTTTCTGAGGAGTCTGGGAAGGGAACAAGGAGGGGAACAATGTCACCAAGTCGTTTCTGAGGAGTCTGGGAAGGGAACAAGGAGGGGAACAATGACACCAAGTCGTTTCTGAGGAGTCTGGGAAGGGAACAAGGAGGGGAACAATGTCACCAAGTCGTTTCTGAGGAGTCTGGGAAGGGAACAAGGAGGGGAACAATGTCACCAAGTCGTTTCTGAGGAGTCTGGGAAGGGAACAAGGAGGGGAACAATGTCACCAAGTCGTTTCTGAGGAGTCTGGGAAGGGAACAAGGAGGGAACAATGTCACCAAGTCGTTTCTGAGGAGTCTGGGAAGGGAACAAGGAGGGAACAATGTCACCAAGTCGTTTCTGAGGAGTCTGGGAAGGGAACAAGGAGGGGAACAATGTCACCAAGTCGTTTCTGAGGAGTCTGGGAAGGGAACAAGGAGGGGAACAATGTCACCAAGTCGTTTCTGAGGAGTCTGGGAAGGGAACAAGGAGGGGAACAATGTCACCAAGTCGTTTCTGAGGAGTCTGGGAAGGGAACAAGGAGGGGAACAATGTCACCAAGTCGTTTCTGAGGAGTCTGGGAAGGGAACAAGGAGGGGAACAATGTCACCAAGTCGTTTCTGAGGAGTCTGGGAAGGGAACAAGGAGGGGAACAATGACACCAAGTCGTTTCTGAGGAGTCTGGGAAGGGAACAAGGAGGGGAACAATGTCACCAAGTCGTTTCTGAGGAGTCTGGGAAGGGAACAAGGGGGAACAATGTCACCAAGTCGTTTCTGAGGAGTCTGGGAAGGGAACAAGGAGGGGAACAATGTCACCAAGTCGTTTCTGAGGAGTCTGGGAAGGGAACAAGGAGGGGAACAATGTCACCAAGTCGTTTCTGAGGAGTCTGGGAAGGGAACAAGGAGGGGAACAATGTCACCAAGTCGTTTCTGAGGAGTCTGGGAAGGGAACAAGGAGGGGAACAATGTCACCAAGTCGTTTCTGAGGAGTCTGGGAAGGGAACAAGGAGGGGAACAATGTCACCAAGTCGTTTCTGAGGAGTCTGGGAAGGGAACAAGGAGGGGAACAATGTCACCAAGTCGTTTCTGAGGAGTCTGGGAAGGGAACAAGGAGGGGAACAATGTCACCAAGTCGTTTCTGAGGAGTCTGGGAAGGGAACAAGGAGGGGAACAATGTCACCAAGTCGTTTCTGAGGAGTCTGGGAAGGGAACAAGGAGGGGAACAATGTCACCAAGTCGTTTCTGAGGAGTCTGGGAAGGGAACAAGGAGGGGAACAATGTCACCAAGTCGTTTCTGAGGAGTCTGGGAAGGGAACAAGGAGGGGAACAATGTCACCAAGTCGTTTCTGAGGAGTCTGGGAAGGGAACAAGGAGGGGAACAATGTCACCAAGTCGTTTCTGAGGAGTCTGGGAAGGGAACAAGGAGGGGAACAATGTCACCAAGTCGTTTCTGAGGAGTCTGGGAAGGGAACAAGGAGGGGAACAATGACACCAAGTCGTTTCTGAGGAGTCTGGGAAGGGAACAAGGAGGGGAACAATGTCACCAAGTCGTTTCTGAGGAGTCTGGGAAGGGAACAAGGAGGGGAACAATGTCACCAAGTCGTTTCTGAGGAGTCTGGGAAGGGAACAAGGAGGGGAACAATGTCACCAAGTCGTTTCTGAGGAGTCTGGGAAGGGAACAAGGAGGGGAACAATGTCACCAAGTCGTTTCTGAGGAGTCTGGGAAGGGAACAAGGAGGGGAACAATGTCACCAAGTCGTTTCTGAGGAGTCTGGGAAGGGAACAAGGAGGGGAACAATGTCACCAAGTCGTTTCTGAGGAGTCTGGGAAGGGAACAAGGAGGGGAACAATGTCACCAAGTCGTTTCTGAGGAGTCTGGGAAGGGAACAAGGAGGGGAACAATGTCACCAAGTCGTTTCTGAGGAGTCTGGGAAGGGAACAAGGAGGGGAACAATGTCACCAAGTCGTTTCTGAGGAGTCTGGGAAGGGAACAAGGAGGGGAACAATGTCACCAAGTCGTTTCTGAGGAGTCTGGGAAGGGAACAAGGAGGGGAACAATGTCACCAAGTCGTTTCTGAGGAGTCTGGGAAGGGAACAAGGAGGGGAACAATGTCACCAAGTCGTTTCTGAGGAGTCTGGGAAGGGAACAAGGAGGGGAACAATGTCACCAAGTCGTTTCTGAGGAGTCTGGGAAGGGAACAAGGAGGGGAACAATGTCACCAAGTCGTTTCTGAGGAGTCTGGGAAGGGAACAAGGAGGGGAACAATGTCACCAAGTCGTTTCTGAGGAGTCTGGGAAGGGAACAAGGAGGGGAACAATGTCACCAAGTCGTTTCTGAGGAGTCTGGGAAGGGAACAAGGAGGGGAACAATGTCACCAAGTCGTTTCTGAGGAGTCTGGGAAGGGAACAAGGAGGGGAACAATGTCACCAAGTCGTTTCTGAGGAGTCTGGGAAGGGAACAAGGAGGGGAACAATGTCACCAAGTCGTTTCTGAGGAGTCTGGGAAGGGAACAAGGAGGGGAACAATGTCACCAAGTCGTTTCTGAGGAGTCTGGGAAGGGAACAAGGAGGGGAACAATGTCACCAAGTCGTTTCTGAGGAGTCTGGGAAGGGAACAAGGAGGGGAACAATGTCACCAAGTCGTTTCTGAGGAGTCTGGGAAGGGAACAAGGAGGGGAACAATGTCACCAAGTCGTTTCTGAGGAGTCTGGGAAGGGAACAAGGAGGGGAACAATGTCACCAAGTCGTTTCTGAGGAGTCTGGGAAGGGAACAAGGAGGGGAACAATGTCACCAAGTCGTTTCTGAGGAGTCTGGGAAGGGAACAAGGAGGGGAACAATGTCACCAAGTCGTTTCTGAGGAGTCTGGGAAGGGAACAAGGAGGGGAACAATGTCACCAAGTCGTTTCTGAGGAGTCTGGGAAGGGAACAAGGAGGGGAACAATGTCACCAAGTCGTTTCTGAGGAGTCTGGGAAGGGAACAAGGAGGGAACAATGTCACCAAGTCGTTTCTGAGGAGTCTGGGAAGGGAACAAGGAGGGGAACAATGTCACCAAGTCGTTTCTGAGGAGTCTGGGAAGGGAACAAGGAGGGGAACAATGTCACCAAGTCGTTTCTGAGGAGTCTGGGAAGGGAACAAGGAGGGGAACAATGTCACCAAGTCGTTTCTGAGGAGTCTGGGAAGGGAACAAGGAGGGGAACAATGTCACCAAGTCGTTTCTGAGGAGTCTGGGAAGGGAACAAGGAGGGGAACAATGTCACCAAGTCGTTTCTGAGGAGTCTGGGAAGGGAACAAGGAGGGGAACAATGTCACCAAGTCGTTTCTGAGGAGTCTGGGAAGGGAACAAGGAGGGGAACAATGTCACCAAGTCGTTTCTGAGGAGTCTGGGAAGGGAACAAGGAGGGGAACAATGTCACCAAGTCGTTTCTGAGGAGTCTGGGAAGGGAACAAGGAGGGGAACAATGTCACCAAGTCGTTTCTGAGGAGTCTGGGAAGGGAACAAGGAGGGGAACAATGTCACCAAGTCGTTTCTGAGGAGTCTGGGAAGGGAACAAGGAGGGGAACAATGTCACCAAGTCGTTTCTGAGGAGTCTGGGAAGGGAACAAGGAGGGGAACAATGTCACCAAGTCGTTTCTGAGGAGTCTGGGAAGGGAACAAGGAGGGGAACAATGTCACCAAGTCGTTTCTGAGGAGTCTGGGAAGGGAACAAGGAGGGGAACAATGTCACCAAGTCGTTTCTGAGGAGTCTGGGAAGGGAACAAGGAGGGGAACAATGTCACCAAGTCGTTTCTGAGGAGTCTGGGAAGGGAACAAGGAGGGGAACAATGTCACCAAGTCGTTTCTGAGGAGTCTGGGAAGGGAACAAGGAGGGGAACAATGTCACCAAGTCGTTTCTGAGGAGTCTGGGAAGGGAACAAGGAGGGGAACAATGTCACCAAGTCGTTTCTGAGGAGTCTGGGAAGGGAACAAGGAGGGGAACAATGTCACCAAGTCGTTTCTGAGGAGTCTGGGAAGGGAACAAGGAGGGGAACAATGTCACCAAGTCGTTTCTGAGGAGTCTGGGAAGGGAACAAGGAGGGGAACAATGTCACCAAGTCGTTTCTGAGGAGTCTGGGAAGGGAACAAGGAGGGGAACAATGTCACCAAGTCGTTTCTGAGGAGTCTGGGAAGGGAACAAGGAGGGGAACAATGTCACCAAGTCGTTTCTGAGGAGTCTGGGAAGGGAACAAGGAGGGGAACAATGTCACCAAGTCGTTTCTGAGGAGTCTGGGAAGGGAACAAGGAGGGGAACAATGTCACCAAGTCGTTTCTGAGGAGTCTGGGAAGGGAACAAGGAGGGGAACAATGTCACCAAGTCGTTTCTGAGGAGTCTGGGAAGGGAACAAGGAGGGGAACAATGTCACCAAGTCGTTTCTGAGGAGTCTGGGAAGGGAACAAGGAGGGGAACAATGTCACCAAGTCGTTTCTGAGGAGTCTGGGAAGGGAACAAGGAGGGGAACAATGTCACCAAGTCGTTTCTGAGGAGTCTGGGAAGGGAACAAGGAGGGGAACAATGTCACCAAGTCGTTTCTGAGGAGTCTGGGAAGGGAACAAGGAGGGGAACAATGTCACCAAGTCGTTTCTGAGGAGTCTGGGAAGGGAACAAGGAGGGGAACAATGTCACCAAGTCGTTTCTGAGGAGTCTGGGAAGGGAACAAGGAGGGGAACAATGTCACCAAGTCGTTTCTGAGGAGTCTGGGAAGGGAACAAGGAGGGGAACAATGTCACCAAGTCGTTTCTGAGGAGTCTGGGAAGGGAACAAGGAGGGGAACAATGTCACCAAGTCGTTTCTGAGGAGTCTGGGAAGGGAACAAGGAGGGGAACAATGTCACCAAGTCGTTTCTGAGGAGTCTGGGAAGGGAACAAGGAGGGGAACAATGTCACCAAGTCGTTTCTGAGGAGTCTGGGAAGGGAACAAGGAGGGGAACAATGTCACCAAGTCGTTTCTGAGGAGTCTGGGAAGGGAACAAGGAGGGGAACAATGTCACCAAGTCGTTTCTGAGGAGTCTGGGAAGGGAACAAGGAGGGGAACAATGTCACCAAGTCGTTTCTGAGGAGTCTGGGAAGGGAACAAGGAGGGGAACAATGTCACCAAGTCGTTTCTGAGGAGTCTGGGAAGGGAACAAGGAGGGGAACAATGTCACCAAGTCGTTTCTGAGGAGTCTGGGAAGGGAACAAGGAGGGGAACAATGTCACCAAGTCGTTTCTGAGGAGTCTGGGAAGGGAACAAGGAGGGGAACAATGTCACCAAGTCGTTTCTGAGGAGTCTGGGAAGGGAACAAGGAGGGGAACAATGTCACCAAGTCGTTTCTGAGGAGTCTGGGAAGGGAACAAGGAGGGGAACAATGTCACCAAGTCGTTTCTGAGGAGTCTGGGAAGGGAACAAGGAGGGGAACAATGTCACCAAGTCGTTTCTGAGGAGTCTGGGAAGGGAACAAGGAGGGGAACAATGTCACCAAGTCGTTTCTGAGGAGTCTGGGAAGGGAACAAGGAGGGGAACAATGTCACCAAGTCGTTTCTGAGGAGTCTGGGAAGGGAACAAGGAGGGGAACAATGTCACCAAGTCGTTTCTGAGGAGTCTGGGAAGGGAACAAGGAGGGGAACAATGTCACCAAGTCGTTTCTGAGGAGTCTGGGAAGGGAACAAGGAGGGGAACAATGTCACCAAGTCGTTTCTGAGGAGTCTGGGAAGGGAACAAGGAGGGGAACAATGTCACCAAGTCGTTTCTGAGGAGTCTGGGAAGGGAACAAGGAGGGGAACAATGTCACCAAGTCGTTTCTGAGGAGTCTGGGAAGGGAACAAGGAGGGGAACAATGTCACCAAGTCGTTTCTGAGGAGTCTGGGAAGGGAACAAGGAGGGGAACAATGTCACCAAGTCGTTTCTGAGGAGTCTGGGAAGGGAACAAGGAGGGGAACAATGTCACCAAGTCGTTTCTGAGGAGTCTGGGAAGGGAACAAGGAGGGGAACAATGTCACCAAGTCGTTTCTGAGGAGTCTGGGAAGGGAACAAGGAGGGGAACAATGTCACCAAGTCGTTTCTGAGGAGTCTGGGAAGGGAACAAGGAGGGGAACAATGTCACCAAGTCGTTTCTGAGGAGTCTGGGAAGGGAACAAGGAGGGGAACAATGTCACCAAGTCGTTTCTGAGGAGTCTGGGAAGGGAACAAGGAGGGGAACAATGTCACCAAGTCGTTTCTGAGGAGTCTGGGAAGGGAACAAGGAGGGGAACAATGTCACCAAGTCGTTTCTGAGGAGTCTGGGAAGGGAACAAGGAGGGGAACAATGTCACCAAGTCGTTTCTGAGGAGTCTGGGAAGGGAACAAGGAGGGGAACAATGTCACCAAGTCGTTTCTGAGGAGTCTGGGAAGGGAACAAGGAGGGGAACAATGTCACCAAGTCGTTTCTGAGGAGTCTGGGAAGGGAACAAGGAGGGGAACAATGTCACCAAGTCGTTTCTGAGGAGTCTGGGAAGGGAACAAGGAGGGGAACAATGTCACCAAGTCGTTTCTGAGGAGTCTGGGAAGGGAACAAGGAGGGGAACAATGTCACCAAGTCGTTTCTGAGGAGTCTGGGAAGGGAACAAGGAGGGGAACAATGTCACCAAGTCGTTTCTGAGGAGTCTGGGAAGGGAACAAGGAGGGGAACAATGTCACCAAGTCGTTTCTGAGGAGTCTGGGAAGGGAACAAGGAGGGGAACAATGTCACCAAGTCGTTTCTGAGGAGTCTGGGAAGGGAACAAGGAGGGGAACAATGTCACCAAGTCGTTTCTGAGGAGTCTGGGAAGGGAACAAGGAGGGGAACAATGTCACCAAGTCGTTTCTGAGGAGTCTGGGAAGGGAACAAGGAGGGGAACAATGTCACCAAGTCGTTTCTGAGGAGTCTGGGAAGGGAACAAGGAGGGGAACAATGTCACCAAGTCGTTTCTGAGGAGTCTGGGAAGGGAACAAGGAGGGGAACAATGACACCAAGTCGTTTCTGAGGAGTCTGGGAAGGGAACAAGGAGGGGAACAATGTCACCAAGTCGTTTCTGAGGAGTCTGGGAAGGGAACAAGGAGGGGAACAATGTCACCAAGTCGTTTCTGAGGAGTCTGGGAAGGGAACAAGGAGGGGAACAATGTCACCAAGTCGTTTCTGAGGAGTCTGGGAAGGGAACAAGGAGGGGAACAATGTCACCAAGTCGTTTCTGAGGAGTCTGGGAAGGGAACAAGGAGGGGAACAATGTCACCAAGTCGTTTCTGAGGAGTCTGGGAAGGGAACAAGGAGGGGAACAATGTCACCAAGTCGTTTCTGAGGAGTCTGGGAAGGGAACAAGGAGGGGAACAATGTCACCAAGTCGTTTCTGAGGAGTCTGGGAAGGGAACAAGGAGGGGAACAATGTCACCAAGTCGTTTCTGAGGAGTCTGGGAAGGGAACAAGGAGGGGAACAATGTCACCAAGTCGTTTCTGAGGAGTCTGGGAAGGGAACAAGGAGGGGAACAATGTCACCAAGTCGTTTCTGAGGAGTCTGGGAAGGGAACAAGGAGGGGAACAATGTCACCAAGTCGTTTCTGAGGAGTCTGGGAAGGGAACAAGGAGGGGAACAATGTCACCAAGTCGTTTCTGAGGAGTCTGGGAAGGGAACAAGGAGGGGAACAATGTCACCAAGTCGTTTCTGAGGAGTCTGGGAAGGGAACAAGGAGGGGAACAATGTCACCAAGTCGTTTCTGAGGAGTCTGGGAAGGGAACAAGGAGGGGAACAATGTCACCAAGTCGTTTCTGAGGAGTCTGGGAAGGGAACAAGGAGGGGAACAATGTCACCAAGTCGTTTCTGAGGAGTCTGGGAAGGGAACAAGGAGGGGAACAATGTCACCAAGTCGTTTCTGAGGAGTCTGGGAAGGGAACAAGGAGGGGAACAATGTCACCAAGTCGTTTCTGAGGAGTCTGGGAAGGGAACAAGGAGGGGAACAATGTCACCAAGTCGTTTCTGAGGAGTCTGGGAAGGGAACAAGGAGGGGAACAATGTCACCAAGTCGTTTCTGAGGAGTCTGGGAAGGGAACAAGGAGGGGAACAATGTCACCAAGTCGTTTCTGAGGAGTCTGGGAAGGGAACAAGGAGGGGAACAATGTCACCAAGTCGTTTCTGAGGAGTCTGGGAAGGGAACAAGGAGGGGAACAATGTCACCAAGTCGTTTCTGAGGAGTCTGGGAAGGGAACAAGGAGGGGAACAATGTCACCAAGTCGTTTCTGAGGAGTCTGGGAAGGGAACAAGGAGGGGAACAATGTCACCAAGTCGTTTCTGAGGAGTCTGGGAAGGGAACAAGGAGGGGAACAATGTCACCAAGTCGTTTCTGAGGAGTCTGGGAAGGGAACAAGGAGGGGAACAATGTCACCAAGTCGTTTCTGAGGAGTCTGGGAAGGGAACAAGGAGGGGAACAATGTCACCAAGTCGTTTCTGAGGAGTCTGGGAAGGGAACAAGGAGGGGAACAATGTCACCAAGTCGTTTCTGAGGAGTCTGGGAAGGGAACAAGGAGGGGAACAATGTCACCAAGTCGTTTCTGAGGAGTCTGGGAAGGGAACAAGGAGGGGAACAATGTCACCAAGTCGTTTCTGAGGAGTCTGGGAAGGGAACAAGGAGGGGAACAATGTCACCAAGTCGTTTCTGAGGAGTCTGGGAAGGGAACAAGGAGGGGAACAATGTCACCAAGTCGTTTCTGAGGAGTCTGGGAAGGGAACAAGGAGGGGAACAATGTCACCAAGTCGTTTCTGAGGAGTCTGGGAAGGGAACAAGGAGGGGAACAATGTCACCAAGTCGTTTCTGAGGAGTCTGGGAAGGGAACAAGGAGGGGAACAATGTCACCAAGTCGTTTCTGAGGAGTCTGGGAAGGGAACAAGGAGGGGAACAATGTCACCAAGTCGTTTCTGAGGAGTCTGGGAAGGGAACAAGGAGGGGAACAATGTCACCAAGTCGTTTCTGAGGAGTCTGGGAAGGGAACAAGGAGGGGAACAATGTCACCAAGTCGTTTCTGAGGAGTCTGGGAAGGGAACAAGGAGGGGAACAATGTCACCAAGTCGTTTCTGAGGAGTCTGGGAAGGGAACAAGGAGGGGAACAATGTCACCAAGTCGTTTCTGAGGAGTCTGGGAAGGGAACAAGGAGGGGAACAATGTCACCAAGTCGTTTCTGAGGAGTCTGGGAAGGGAACAAGGAGGGGAACAATGTCACCAAGTCGTTTCTGAGGAGTCTGGGAAGGGAACAAGGAGGGGAACAATGTCACCAAGTCGTTTCTGAGGAGTCTGGGAAGGGAACAAGGAGGGGAACAATGTCACCAAGTCGTTTCTGAGGAGTCTGGGAAGGGAACAAGGAGGGGAACAATGTCACCAAGTCGTTTCTGAGGAGTCTGGGAAGGGAACAAGGAGGGGAACAATGTCACCAAGTCGTTTCTGAGGAGTCTGGGAAGGGAACAAGGAGGGGAACAATGTCACCAAGTCGTTTCTGAGGAGTCTGGGAAAGGAACAAGGAGGGGAACAATGTCACCAAGTCGTTTCTGAGGAGTCTGGGAAGGGAACAAGGAGGGGAACAATGTCACCAAGTCGTTTCTGAGGAGTCTGGGAAGGGAACAAGGAGGGGAACAATGTCACCAAGTCGTTTCTGAGGAGTCTGGGAAGGGAACAAGGAGGGGAACAATGTCACCAAGTCGTTTCTGAGGAGTCTGGGAAGGGAACAAGGAGGGGAACAATGTCACCAAGTCGTTTCTGAGGAGTCTGGGAAGGGAACAAGGAGGGGAACAATGTCACCAAGTCGTTTCTGAGGAGTCTGGGAAGGGAACAAGGAGGGGAACAATGTCACCAAGTCGTTTCTGAGGAGTCTGGGAAGGGAACAAGGAGGGGAACAATGTCACCAAGTCGTTTCTGAGGAGTCTGGGAAGGGAACAAGGAGGGGAACAATGTCACCAAGTCGTTTCTGAGGAGTCTGGGAAGGGAACAAGGAGGGGAACAATGTCACCAAGTCGTTTCTGAGGAGTCTGGGAAGGGAACAAGGAGGGGAACAATGTCACCAAGTCGTTTCTGAGGAGTCTGGGAAGGGAACAAGGAGGGGAACAATGTCACCAAGTCGTTTCTGAGGAGTCTGGGAAGGGAACAAGGAGGGGAACAATGTCACCAAGTCGTTTCTGAGGAGTCTGGGAAGGGAACAAGGAGGGGAACAATGTCACCAAGTCGTTTCTGAGGAGTCTGGGAAGGGAACAAGGAGGGGAACAATGTCACCAAGTCGTTTCTGAGGAGTCTGGGAAGGGAACAAGGAGGGGAACAATGTCACCAAGTCGTTTCTGAGGAGTCTGGGAAGGGAACAAGGAGGGGAACAATGTCACCAAGTCGTTTCTGAGGAGTCTGGGAAGGGAACAAGGAGGGGAACAATGTCACCAAGTCGTTTCTGAGGAGTCTGGGAAGGGAACAAGGAGGGGAACAATGTCACCAAGTCGTTTCTGAGGAGTCTGGGAAGGGAACAAGGAGGGGAACAATGTCACCAAGTCGTTTCTGAGGAGTCTGGGAAGGGAACAAGGAGGGGAACAATGTCACCAAGTCGTTTCTGAGGAGTCTGGGAAGGGAACAAGGAGGGGAACAATGTCACCAAGTCGTTTCTGAGGAGTCTGGGAAGGGAACAAGGAGGGGAACAATGTCACCAAGTCGTTTCTGAGGAGTCTGGGAAGGGAACAAGGAGGGGAACAATGTCACCAAGTCGTTTCTGAGGAGTCTGGGAAGGGAACAAGGAGGGGAACAATGTCACCAAGTCGTTTCTGAGGAGTCTGGGAAGGGAACAAGGAGGGGAACAATGTCACCAAGTCGTTTCTGAGGAGTCTGGGAAGGGAACAAGGAGGGGAACAATGTCACCAAGTCGTTTCTGAGGAGTCTGGGAAGGGAACAAGGAGGGGAACAATGTCACCAAGTCGTTTCTGAGGAGTCTGGGAAGGGAACAAGGAGGGGAACAATGTCACCAAGTCGTTTCTGAGGAGTCTGGGAAGGGAACAAGGAGGGGAACAATGTCACCAAGTCGTTTCTGAGGAGTCTGGGAAGGGAACAAGGAGGGGAACAATGTCACCAAGTCGTTTCTGAGGAGTCTGGGAAGGGAACAAGGAGGGGAACAATGTCACCAAGTCGTTTCTGAGGAGTCTGGGAAGGGAACAAGGAGGGGAACAATGTCACCAAGTCGTTTCTGAGGAGTCTGGGAAGGGAACAAGGAGGGGAACAATGTCACCAAGTCGTTTCTGAGGAGTCTGGGAAGGGAACAAGGAGGGGAACAATGTCACCAAGTCGTTTCTGAGGAGTCTGGGAAGGGAACAAGGAGGGGAACAATGACACCAAGTCGTTTCTGAGGAGTCTGGGAAGGGAACAAGGAGGGGAACAATGTCACCAAGTCGTTTCTGAGGAGTCTGGGAAGGGAACAAGGAGGGGAACAATGTCACCAAGTCGTTTCTGAGGAGTCTGGGAAGGGAACAAGGAGGGGAACAATGTCACCAAGTCGTTTCTGAGGAGTCTGGGAAGGGAACAAGGAGGGGAACAATGTCACCAAGTCGTTTCTGAGGAGTCTGGGAAGGGAACAAGGAGGGGAACAATGTCACCAAGTCGTTTCTGAGGAGTCTGGGAAGGGAACAAGGAGGGGAACAATGTCACCAAGTCGTTTCTGAGGAGTCTGGGAAGGGAACAAGGAGGGGAACAATGTCACCAAGTCGTTTCTGAGGAGTCTGGGAAGGGAACAAGGAGGGGAACAATGTCACCAAGTCGTTTCTGAGGAGTCTGGGAAGGGAACAAGGAGGGGAACAATGTCACCAAGTCGTTTCTGAGGAGTCTGGGAAGGGAACAAGGAGGGGAACAATGTCACCAAGTCGTTTCTGAGGAGTCTGGGAAGGGAACAAGGAGGGGAACAATGTCACCAAGTCGTTTCTGAGGAGTCTGGGAAGGGAACAAGGAGGGGAACAATGTCACCAAGTCGTTTCTGAGGAGTCTGGGAAGGGAACAAGGAGGGGAACAATGTCACCAAGTCGTTTCTGAGGAGTCTGGGAAGGGAACAAGGAGGGGAACAATGTCACCAAGTCGTTTCTGAGGAGTCTGGGAAGGGAACAAGGAGGGGAACAATGTCACCAAGTCGTTTCTGAGGAGTCTGGGAAGGGAACAAGGAGGGGAACAATGTCACCAAGTCGTTTCTGAGGAGTCTGGGAAGGGAACAAGGAGGGGAACAATGTCACCAAGTCGTTTCTGAGGAGTCTGGGAAGGGAACAAGGAGGGGAACAATGTCACCAAGTCGTTTCTGAGGAGTCTGGGAAGGGAACAAGGAGGGGAACAATGTCACCAAGTCGTTTCTGAGGAGTCTGGGAAGGGAACAAGGAGGGGAACAATGTCACCAAGTCGTTTCTGAGGAGTCTGGGAAGGGAACAAGGAGGGGAACAATGTCACCAAGTCGTTTCTGAGGAGTCTGGGAAGGGAACAAGGAGGGGAACAATGTCACCAAGTCGTTTCTGAGGAGTCTGGGAAGGGAACAAGGAGGGGAACAATGTCACCAAGTCGTTTCTGAGGAGTCTGGGAAGGGAACAAGGAGGGGAACAATGTCACCAAGTCGTTTCTGAGGAGTCTGGGAAGGGAACAAGGAGGGGAACAATGTCACCAAGTCGTTTCTGAGGAGTCTGGGAAGGGAACAAGGAGGGGAACAATGTCACCAAGTCGTTTCTGAGGAGTCTGGGAAGGGAACAAGGAGGGGAACAATGTCACCAAGTCGTTTCTGAGGAGTCTGGGAAGGGAACAAGGAGGGGAACAATGTCACCAAGTCGTTTCTGAGGAGTCTGGGAAGGGAACAAGGAGGGGAACAATGTCACCAAGTCGTTTCTGAGGAGTCTGGGAAGGGAACAAGGAGGGGAACAATGTCACCAAGTCGTTTCTGAGGAGTCTGGGAAGGGAACAAGGAGGGGAACAATGTCACCAAGTCGTTTCTGAGGAGTCTGGGAAGGGAACAAGGAGGGGAACAATGTCACCAAGTCGTTTCTGAGGAGTCTGGGAAGGGAACAAGGAGGGGAACAATGTCACCAAGTCGTTTCTGAGGAGTCTGGGAAGGGAACAAGGAGGGGAACAATGTCACCAAGTCGTTTCTGAGGAGTCTGGGAAGGGAACAAGGAGGGGAACAATGTCACCAAGTCGTTTCTGAGGAGTCTGGGAAGGGAACAAGGAGGGGAACAATGTCACCAAGTCGTTTCTGAGGAGTCTGGGAAGGGAACAAGGAGGGGAACAATGTCACCAAGTCGTTTCTGAGGAGTCTGGGAAGGGAACAAGGAGGGGAACAATGTCACCAAGTCGTTTCTGAGGAGTCTGGGAAGGGAACAAGGAGGGGAACAATGTCACCAAGTCGTTTCTGAGGAGTCTGGGAAGGGAACAAGGAGGGGAACAATGTCACCAAGTCGTTTCTGAGGAGTCTGGGAAGGGAACAAGGAGGGGAACAATGTCACCAAGTCGTTTCTGAGGAGTCTGGGAAGGGAACAAGGAGGGGAACAATGTCACCAAGTCGTTTCTGAGGAGTCTGGGAAGGGAACAAGGAGGGGAACAATGTCACCAAGTCGTTTCTGAGGAGTCTGGGAAGGGAACAAGGAGGGGAACAATGTCACCAAGTCGTTTCTGAGGAGTCTGGGAAGGGAACAAGGAGGGGAACAATGTCACCAAGTCGTTTCTGAGGAGTCTGGGAAGGGAACAAGGAGGGGAACAATGTCACCAAGTCGTTTCTGAGGAGTCTGGGAAGGGAACAAGGAGGGGAACAATGTCACCAAGTCGTTTCTGAGGAGTCTGGGAAGGGAACAAGGAGGGGAACAATGTCACCAAGTCGTTTCTGAGGAGTCTGGGAAGGGAACAAGGAGGGGAACAATGTCACCAAGTCGTTTCTGAGGAGTCTGGGAAGGGAACAAGGAGGGGAACAATGTCACCAAGTCGTTTCTGAGGAGTCTGGGAAGGGAACAAGGAGGGGAACAATGTCACCAAGTCGTTTCTGAGGAGTCTGGGAAGGGAACAAGGAGGGGAACAATGTCACCAAGTCGTTTCTGAGGAGTCTGGGAAGGGAACAAGGAGGGGAACAATGTCACCAAGTCGTTTCTGAGGAGTCTGGGAAGGGAACAAGGAGGGGAACAATGTCACCAAGTCGTTTCTGAGGAGTCTGGGAAGGGAACAAGGAGGGGAACAATGTCACCAAGTCGTTTCTGAGGAGTCTGGGAAGGGAACAAGGAGGGGAACAATGTCACCAAGTCGTTTCTGAGGAGTCTGGGAAGGGAACAAGGAGGGGAACAATGTCACCAAGTCGTTTCTGAGGAGTCTGGGAAGGGAACAAGGAGGGGAACAATGTCACCAAGTCGTTTCTGAGGAGTCTGGGAAGGGAACAAGGAGGGGAACAATGTCACCAAGTCGTTTCTGAGGAGTCTGGGAAGGGAACAAGGAGGGGAACAATGTCACCAAGTCGTTTCTGAGGAGTCTGGGAAGGGAACAAGGAGGGGAACAATGTCACCAAGTCGTTTCTGAGGAGTCTGGGAAGGGAACAAGGAGGGGAACAATGTCACCAAGTCGTTTCTGAGGAGTCTGGGAAGGGAACAAGGAGGGGAACAATGTCACCAAGTCGTTTCTGAGGAGTCTGGGAAGGGAACAAGGAGGGGAACAATGTCACCAAGTCGTTTCTGAGGAGTCTGGGAAGGGAACAAGGAGGGGAACAATGTCACCAAGTCGTTTCTGAGGAGTCTGGGAAGGGAACAAGGAGGGGAACAATGTCACCAAGTCGTTTCTGAGGAGTCTGGGAAGGGAACAAGGAGGGGAACAATGTCACCAAGTCGTTTCTGAGGAGTCTGGGAAGGGAACAAGGAGGGGAACAATGTCACCAAGTCGTTTCTGAGGAGTCTGGGAAGGGAACAAGGAGGGGAACAATGTCACCAAGTCGTTTCTGAGGAGTCTGGGAAGGGAACAAGGAGGGGAACAATGTCACCAAGTCGTTTCTGAGGAGTCTGGGAAGGGAACAAGGAGGGGAACAATGTCACCAAGTCGTTTCTGAGGAGTCTGGGAAGGGAACAAGGAGGGGAACAATGTCACCAAGTCGTTTCTGAGGAGTCTGGGAAGGGAACAAGGAGGGGAACAATGTCACCAAGTCGTTTCTGAGGAGTCTGGGAAGGGAACAAGGAGGGGAACAATGTCACCAAGTCGTTTCTGAGGAGTCTGGGAAGGGAACAAGGAGGGGAACAATGTCACCAAGTCGTTTCTGAGGAGTCTGGGAAGGGAACAAGGAGGGGAACAATGTCACCAAGTCGTTTCTGAGGAGTCTGGGAAGGGAACAAGGAGGGGAACAATGTCACCAAGTCGTTTCTGAGGAGTCTGGGAAGGGAACAAGGAGGGGAACAATGTCACCAAGTCGTTTCTGAGGAGTCTGGGAAGGGAACAAGGAGGGGAACAATGTCACCAAGTCGTTTCTGAGGAGTCTGGGAAGGGAACAAGGAGGGGAACAATGTCACCAAGTCGTTTCTGAGGAGTCTGGGAAGGGAACAAGGAGGGGAACAATGTCACCAAGTCGTTTCTGAGGAGTCTGGGAAGGGAACAAGGAGGGGAACAATGTCACCAAGTCGTTTCTGAGGAGTCTGGGAAGGGAACAAGGAGGGGAACAATGTCACCAAGTCGTTTCTGAGGAGTCTGGGAAGGGAACAAGGAGGGGAACAATGTCACCAAGTCGTTTCTGAGGAGTCTGGGAAGGGAACAAGGAGGGGAACAATGTCACCAAGTCGTTTCTGAGGAGTCTGGGAAGGGAACAAGGAGGGGAACAATGTCACCAAGTCGTTTCTGAGGAGTCTGGGAAGGGAACAAGGAGGGGAACAATGTCACCAAGTCGTTTCTGAGGAGTCTGGGAAGGGAACAAGGAGGGGAACAATGTCACCAAGTCGTTTCTGAGGAGTCTGGGAAGGGAACAAGGAGGGGAACAATGTCACCAAGTCGTTTCTGAGGAGTCTGGGAAGGGAACAAGGAGGGGAACAATGTCACCAAGTCGTTTCTGAGGAGTCTGGGAAGGGAACAAGGAGGGGAACAATGACACCAAGTCGTTTCTGAGGAGTCTGGGAAGGGAACAAGGAGGGGAACAATGTCACCAAGTCGTTTCTGAGGAGTCTGGGAAGGGAACAAGGAGGGGAACAATGTCACCAAGTCGTTTCTGAGGAGTCTGGGAAGGGAACAAGGAGGGGAACAATGTCACCAAGTCGTTTCTGAGGAGTCTGGGAAGGGAACAAGGAGGGGAACAATGTCACCAAGTCGTTTCTGAGGAGTCTGGGAAGGGAACAAGGAGGGGAACAATGTCACCAAGTCGTTTCTGAGGAGTCTGGGAAGGGAACAAGGAGGGGAACAATGTCACCAAGTCGTTTCTGAGGAGTCTGGGAAGGGAACAAGGAGGGGAACAATGTCACCAAGTCGTTTCTGAGGAGTCTGGGAAGGGAACAAGGAGGGGAACAATGTCACCAAGTCGTTTCTGAGGAGTCTGGGAAGGGAACAAGGAGGGGAACAATGTCACCAAGTCGTTTCTGAGGAGTCTGGGAAGGGAACAAGGAGGGGAACAATGTCACCAAGTCGTTTCTGAGGAGTCTGGGAAGGGAACAAGGAGGGGAACAATGTCACCAAGTCGTTTCTGAGGAGTCTGGGAAGGGAACAAGGAGGGGAACAATGTCACCAAGTCGTTTCTGAGGAGTCTGGGAAGGGAACAAGGAGGGGAACAATGTCACCAAGTCGTTTCTGAGGAGTCTGGGAAGGGAACAAGGAGGGGAACAATGTCACCAAGTCGTTTCTGAGGAGTCTGGGAAGGGAACAAGGAGGGGAACAATGTCACCAAGTCGTTTCTGAGGAGTCTGGGAAGGGAACAAGGAGGGGAACAATGTCACCAAGTCGTTTCTGAGGAGTCTGGGAAGGGAACAAGGAGGGGAACAATGTCACCAAGTCGTTTCTGAGGAGTCTGGGAAGGGAACAAGGAGGGGAACAATGTCACCAAGTCGTTTCTGAGGAGTCTGGGAAGGGAACAAGGAGGGGAACAATGTCACCAAGTCGTTTCTGAGGAGTCTGGGAAGGGAACAAGGAGGGGAACAATGTCACCAAGTCGTTTCTGAGGAGTCTGGGAAGGGAACAAGGAGGGGAACAATGTCACCAAGTCGTTTCTGAGGAGTCTGGGAAGGGAACAAGGAGGGGAACAATGTCACCAAGTCGTTTCTGAGGAGTCTGGGAAGGGAACAAGGAGGGGAACAATGTCACCAAGTCGTTTCTGAGGAGTCTGGGAAGGGAACAAGGAGGGGAACAATGTCACCAAGTCGTTTCTGAGGAGTCTGGGAAGGGAACAAGGAGGGGAACAATGACACCAAGTCGTTTCTGAGGAGTCTGGGAAGGGAACAAGGAGGGGAACAATGTCACCAAGTCGTTTCTGAGGAGTCTGGGAAGGGAACAAGGAGGGGAACAATGTCACCAAGTCGTTTCTGAGGAGTCTGGGAAGGGAACAAGGAGGGGAACAATGTCACCAAGTCGTTTCTGAGGAGTCTGGGAAGGGAACAAGGAGGGGAACAATGTCACCAAGTCGTTTCTGAGGAGTCTGGGAAGGGAACAAGGAGGGGAACAATGTCACCAAGTCGTTTCTGAGGAGTCTGGGAAGGGAACAAGGAGGGGAACAATGTCACCAAGTCGTTTCTGAGGAGTCTGGGAAGGGAACAAGGAGGGGAACAATGTCACCAAGTCGTTTCTGAGGAGTCTGGGAAGGGAACAAGGAGGGGAACAATGTCACCAAGTCGTTTCTGAGGAGTCTGGGAAGGGAACAAGGAGGGGAACAATGTCACCAAGTCGTTTCTGAGGAGTCTGGGAAGGGAACAAGGAGGGGAACAATGTCACCAAGTCGTTTCTGAGGAGTCTGGGAAGGGAACAAGGAGGGGAACAATGTCACCAAGTCGTTTCTGAGGAGTCTGGGAAGGGAACAAGGAGGGGAACAATGTCACCAAGTCGTTTCTGAGGAGTCTGGGAAGGGAACAAGGAGGGGAACAATGTCACCAAGTCGTTTCTGAGGAGTCTGGGAAGGGAACAAGGAGGGGAACAATGTCACCAAGTCGTTTCTGAGGAGTCTGGGAAGGGAACAAGGAGGGGAACAATGTCACCAAGTCGTTTCTGAGGAGTCTGGGAAGGGAACAAGGAGGGGAACAATGTCACCAAGTCGTTTCTGAGGAGTCTGGGAAGGGAACAAGGAGGGGAACAATGTCACCAAGTCGTTTCTGAGGAGTCTGGGAAGGGAACAAGGAGGGGAACAATGTCACCAAGTCGTTTCTGAGGAGTCTGGGAAGGGAACAAGGAGGGGAACAATGTCACCAAGTCGTTTCTGAGGAGTCTGGGAAGGGAACAAGGAGGGGAACAATGTCACCAAGTCGTTTCTGAGGAGTCTGGGAAGGGAACAAGGAGGGGAACAATGTCACCAAGTCGTTTCTGAGGAGTCTGGGAAGGGAACAAGGAGGGGAACAATGTCACCAAGTCGTTTCTGAGGAGTCTGGGAAGGGAACAAGGAGGGGAACAATGTCACCAAGTCGTTTCTGAGGAGTCTGGGAAGGGAACAAGGAGGGGAACAATGTCACCAAGTCGTTTCTGAGGAGTCTGGGAAGGGAACAAGGAGGGGAACAATGTCACCAAGTCGTTTCTGAGGAGTCTGGGAAGGGAACAAGGAGGGGAACAATGTCACCAAGTCGTTTCTGAGGAGTCTGGGAAGGGAACAAGGAGGGGAACAATGTCACCAAGTCGTTTCTGAGGAGTCTGGGAAGGGAACAAGGAGGGGAACAATGTCACCAAGTCGTTTCTGAGGAGTCTGGGAAGGGAACAAGGAGGGGAACAATGTCACCAAGTCGTTTCTGAGGAGTCTGGGAAGGGAACAAGGAGGGGAACAATGTCACCAAGTCGTTTCTGAGGAGTCTGGGAAGGGAACAAGGAGGGGAACAATGTCACCAAGTCGTTTCTGAGGAGTCTGGGAAGGGAACAAGGAGGGGAACAATGACACCAAGTCGTTTCTGAGGAGTCTGGGAAGGGAACAAGGAGGGGAACAATGTCACCAAGTCGTTTCTGAGGAGTCTGGGAAGGGAACAAGGAGGGGAACAATGTCACCAAGTCGTTTCTGAGGAGTCTGGGAAGGGAACAAGGAGGGGAACAATGACACCAAGTCGTTTCTGAGGAGTCTGGGAAGGGAACAAGGAGGGGAACAATGTCACCAAGTCGTTTCTGAGGAGTCTGGGAAGGGAACAAGGAGGGGAACAATGTCACCAAGTCGTTTCTGAGGAGTCTGGGAAGGGAACAAGGAGGGGAACAATGTCACCAAGTCGTTTCTGAGGAGTCTGGGAAGGGAACAAGGAGGGGAACAATGTCACCAAGTCGTTTCTGAGGAGTCTGGGAAGGGAACAAGGAGGGGAACAATGTCACCAAGTCGTTTCTGAGGAGTCTGGGAAGGGAACAAGGAGGGGAACAATGTCACCAAGTCGTTTCTGAGGAGTCTGGGAAGGGAACAAGGAGGGGAACAATGTCACCAAGTCGTTTCTGAGGAGTCTGGGAAGGGAACAAGGAGGGGAACAATGTCACCAAGTCGTTTCTGAGGAGTCTGGGAAGGGAACAAGGAGGGGAACAATGTCACCAAGTCGTTTCTGAGGAGTCTGGGAAGGGAACAAGGAGGGGAACAATGTCACCAAGTCGTTTCTGAGGAGTCTGGGAAGGGAACAAGGAGGGGAACAATGTCACCAAGTCGTTTCTGAGGAGTCTGGGAAGGGAACAAGGAGGGGAACAATGTCACCAAGTCGTTTCTGAGGAGTCTGGGAAGGGAACAAGGAGGGGAACAATGTCACCAAGTCGTTTCTGAGGAGTCTGGGAAGGGAACAAGGAGGGGAACAATGTCACCAAGTCGTTTCTGAGGAGTCTGGGAAGGGAACAAGGAGGGGAACAATGTCACCAAGTCGTTTCTGAGGAGTCTGGGAAGGGAACAAGGAGGGGAACAATGTCACCAAGTCGTTTCTGAGGAGTCTGGGAAGGGAACAAGGAGGGGAACAATGTCACCAAGTCGTTTCTGAGGAGTCTGGGAAGGGAACAAGGAGGGGAACAATGACACCAAGTCGTTTCTGAGGAGTCTGGGAAGGGAACAAGGAGGGGAACAATGTCACCAAGTCGTTTCTGAGGAGTCTGGGAAGGGAACAAGGAGGGGAACAATGTCACCAAGTCGTTTCTGAGGAGTCTGGGAAGGGAACAAGGAGGGGAACAATGTCACCAAGTCGTTTCTGAGGAGTCTGGGAAGGGAACAAGGAGGGGAACAATGTCACCAAGTCGTTTCTGAGGAGTCTGGGAAGGGAACAAGGAGGGGAACAATGTCACCAAGTCGTTTCTGAGGAGTCTGGGAAGGGAACAAGGAGGGGAACAATGTCACCAAGTCGTTTCTGAGGAGTCTGGGAAGGGAACAAGGAGGGGAACAATGTCACCAAGTCGTTTCTGAGGAGTCTGGGAAGGGAACAAGGAGGGGAACAATGTCACCAAGTCGTTTCTGAGGAGTCTGGGAAGGGAACAAGGAGGGGAACAATGTCACCAAGTCGTTTCTGAGGAGTCTGGGAAGGGAACAAGGAGGGGAACAATGTCACCAAGTCGTTTCTGAGGAGTCTGGGAAGGGAACAAGGAGGGGAACAATGTCACCAAGTCGTTTCTGAGGAGTCTGGGAAGGGAACAAGGAGGGGAACAATGTCACCAAGTCGTTTCTGAGGAGTCTGGGAAGGGAACAAGGAGGGGAACAATGTCACCAAGTCGTTTCTGAGGAGTCTGGGAAGGGAACAAGGAGGGGAACAATGTCACCAAGTCGTTTCTGAGGAGTCTGGGAAGGGAACAAGGAGGGGAACAATGTCACCAAGTCGTTTCTGAGGAGTCTGGGAAGGGAACAAGGAGGGGAACAATGTCACCAAGTCGTTTCTGAGGAGTCTGGGAAGGGAACAAGGAGGGGAACAATGTCACCAAGTCGTTTCTGAGGAGTCTGGGAAGGGAACAAGGAGGGGAACAATGTCACCAAGTCGTTTCTGAGGAGTCTGGGAAGGGAACAAGGAGGGGAACAATGTCACCAAGTCGTTTCTGAGGAGTCTGGGAAGGGAACAAGGAGGGGAACAATGTCACCAAGTCGTTTCTGAGGAGTCTGGGAAGGGAACAAGGAGGGGAACAATGACACCAAGTCGTTTCTGAGGAGTCTGGGAAGGGAACAAGGAGGGGAACAATGTCACCAAGTCGTTTCTGAGGAGTCTGGGAAGGGAACAAGGAGGGGAACAATGTCACCAAGTCGTTTCTGAGGAGTCTGGGAAGGGAACAAGGAGGGGAACAATGTCACCAAGTCGTTTCTGAGGAGTCTGGGAAGGGAACAAGGAGGGGAACAATGTCACCAAGTCGTTTCTGAGGAGTCTGGGAAGGGAACAAGGAGGGGAACAATGACACCAAGTCGTTTCTGAGGAGTCTGGGAAGGGAACAAGGAGGGGAACAATGTCACCAAGTCGTTTCTGAGGAGTCTGGGAAGGGAACAAGGAGGGGAACAATGTCACCAAGTCGTTTCTGAGGAGTCTGGGAAGGGAACAAGGAGGGGAACAATGTCACCAAGTCGTTTCTGAGGAGTCTGGGAAGGGAACAAGGAGGGGAACAATGTCACCAAGTCGTTTCTGAGGAGTCTGGGAAGGGAACAAGGAGGGGAACAATGTCACCAAGTCGTTTCTGAGGAGTCTGGGAAGGGAACAAGGAGGGGAACAATGACACCAAGTCGTTTCTGAGGAGTCTGGGAAGGGAACAAGGAGGGGAACAATGTCACCAAGTCGTTTCTGAGGAGTCTGGGAAGGGAACAAGGAGGGGAACAATGTCACCAAGTCGTTTCTGAGGAGTCTGGGAAGGGAACAAGGAGGGGAACAATGTCACCAAGTCGTTTCTGAGGAGTCTGGGAAGGGAACAAGGAGGGGAACAATGTCACCAAGTCGTTTCTGAGGAGTCTGGGAAGGGAACAAGGAGGGGAACAATGTCACCAAGTCGTTTCTGAGGAGTCTGGGAAGGGAACAAGGAGGGGAACAATGTCACCAAGTCGTTTCTGAGGAGTCTGGGAAGGGAACAAGGAGGGGAACAATGTCACCAAGTCGTTTCTGAGGAGTCTGGGAAGGGAACAAGGAGGGGAACAATGTCACCAAGTCGTTTCTGAGGAGTCTGGGAAGGGAACAAGGAGGGGAACAATGTCACCAAGTCGTTTCTGAGGAGTCTGGGAAGGGAACAAGGAGGGGAACAATGTCACCAAGTCGTTTCTGAGGAGTCTGGGAAGGGAACAAGGAGGGGAACAATGTCACCAAGTCGTTTCTGAGGAGTCTGGGAAGGGAACAAGGAGGGGAACAATGTCACCAAGTCGTTTCTGAGGAGTCTGGGAAGGGAACAAGGAGGGGAACAATGTCACCAAGTCGTTTCTGAGGAGTCTGGGAAGGGAACAAGGAGGGGAACAATGTCACCAAGTCGTTTCTGAGGAGTCTGGGAAGGGAACAAGGAGGGGAACAATGTCACCAAGTCGTTTCTGAGGAGTCTGGGAAGGGAACAAGGAGGGGAACAATGTCACCAAGTCGTTTCTGAGGAGTCTGGGAAGGGAACAAGGAGGGGAACAATGTCACCAAGTCGTTTCTGAGGAGTCTGGGAAGGGAACAAGGAGGGGAACAATGTCACCAAGTCGTTTCTGAGGAGTCTGGGAAGGGAACAAGGAGGGGAACAATGTCACCAAGTCGTTTCTGAGGAGTCTGGGAAGGGAACAAGGAGGGGAACAATGTCACCAAGTCGTTTCTGAGGAGTCTGGGAAGGGAACAAGGAGGGGAACAATGTCACCAAGTCGTTTCTGAGGAGTCTGGGAAGGGAACAAGGAGGGGAACAATGTCACCAAGTCGTTTCTGAGGAGTCTGGGAAGGGAACAAGGAGGGGAACAATGTCACCAAGTCGTTTCTGAGGAGTCTGGGAAGGGAACAAGGAGGGGAACAATGTCACCAAGTCGTTTCTGAGGAGTCTGGGAAGGGAACAAGGAGGGGAACAATGTCACCAAGTCGTTTCTGAGGAGTCTGGGAAGGGAACAAGGAGGGGAACAATGTCACCAAGTCGTTTCTGAGGAGTCTGGGAAGGGAACAAGGAGGGGAACAATGTCACCAAGTCGTTTCTGAGGAGTCTGGGAAGGGAACAAGGAGGGGAACAATGTCACCAAGTCGTTTCTGAGGAGTCTGGGAAGGGAACAAGGAGGGGAACAATGTCACCAAGTCGTTTCTGAGGAGTCTGGGAAGGGAACAAGGAGGGGAACAATGTCACCAAGTCGTTTCTGAGGAGTCTGGGAAGGGAACAAGGAGGGGAACAATGTCACCAAGTCGTTTCTGAGGAGTCTGGGAAGGGAACAAGGAGGGGAACAATGTCACCAAGTCGTTTCTGAGGAGTCTGGGAAGGGAACAAGGAGGGGAACAATGTCACCAAGTCGTTTCTGAGGAGTCTGGGAAGGGAACAAGGAGGGGAACAATGACACCAAGTCGTTTCTGAGGAGTCTGGGAAGGGAACAAGGAGGGGAACAATGTCACCAAGTCGTTTCTGAGGAGTCTGGGAAGGGAACAAGGAGGGGAACAATGTCACCAAGTCGTTTCTGAGGAGTCTGGGAAGGGAACAAGGAGGGGAACAATGTCACCAAGTCGTTTCTGAGGAGTCTGGGAAGGGAACAAGGAGGGGAACAATGTCACCAAGTCGTTTCTGAGGAGTCTGGGAAGGGAACAAGGAGGGGAACAATGACACCAAGTCGTTTCTGAGGAGTCTGGGAAGGGAACAAGGAGGGGAACAATGTCACCAAGTCGTTTCTGAGGAGTCTGGGAAGGGAACAAGGAGGGGAACAATGTCACCAAGTCGTTTCTGAGGAGTCTGGGAAGGGAACAAGGAGGGGAACAATGTCACCAAGTCGTTTCTGAGGAGTCTGGGAAGGGAACAAGGAGGGGAACAATGTCACCAAGTCGTTTCTGAGGAGTCTGGGAAGGGAACAAGGAGGGGAACAATGTCACCAAGTCGTTTCTGAGGAGTCTGGGAAGGGAACAAGGAGGGGAACAATGACACCAAGTCGTTTCTGAGGAGTCTGGGAAGGGAACAAGGAGGGGAACAATGACACCAAGTCGTTTCTGAGGAGTCTGGGAAGGGAACAAGGAGGGGAACAATGTCACCAAGTCGTTTCTGAGGAGTCTGGGAAGGGAACAAGGAGGGGAACAATGTCACCAAGTCGTTTCTGAGGAGTCTGGGAAGGGAACAAGGAGGGGAACAATGTCACCAAGTCGTTTCTGAGGAGTCTGGGAAGGGAACAAGGAGGGGAACAATGTCACCAAGTCGTTTCTGAGGAGTCTGGGAAGGGAACAAGGAGGGGAACAATGTCACCAAGTCGTTTCTGAGGAGTCTGGGAAGGGAACAAGGAGGGGAACAATGTCACCAAGTCGTTTCTGAGGAGTCTGGGAAGGGAACAAGGAGGGGAACAATGTCACCAAGTCGTTTCTGAGGAGTCTGGGAAGGGAACAAGGAGGGGAACAATGACACCAAGTCGTTTCTGAGGAGTCTGGGAAGGGAACAAGGAGGGGAACAATGTCACCAAGTCGTTTCTGAGGAGTCTGGGAAGGGAACAAGGAGGGGAACAATGTCACCAAGTCGTTTCTGAGGAGTCTGGGAAGGGAACAAGGAGGGGAACAATGTCACCAAGTCGTTTCTGAGGAGTCTGGGAAGGGAACAAGGAGGGGAACAATGTCACCAAGTCGTTTCTGAGGAGTCTGGGAAGGGAACAAGGAGGGGAACAATGTCACCAAGTCGTTTCTGAGGAGTCTGGGAAGGGAACAAGGAGGGGAACAATGTCACCAAGTCGTTTCTGAGGAGTCTGGGAAGGGAACAAGGAGGGGAACAATGTCACCAAGTCGTTTCTGAGGAGTCTGGGAAGGGAACAAGGAGGGGAACAATGTCACCAAGTCGTTTCTGAGGAGTCTGGGAAGGGAACAAGGAGGGGAACAATGTCACCAAGTCGTTTCTGAGGAGTCTGGGAAGGGAACAAGGAGGGGAACAATGTCACCAAGTCGTTTCTGAGGAGTCTGGGAAGGGAACAAGGAGGGGAACAATGTCACCAAGTCGTTTCTGAGGAGTCTGGGAAGGGAACAAGGAGGGGAACAATGTCACCAAGTCGTTTCTGAGGAGTCTGGGAAGGGAACAAGGAGGGGAACAATGACACCAAGTCGTTTCTGAGGAGTCTGGGAAGGGAACAAGGAGGGGAACAATGTCACCAAGTCGTTTCTGAGGAGTCTGGGAAGGGAACAAGGAGGGGAACAATGTCACCAAGTCGTTTCTGAGGAGTCTGGGAAGGGAACAAGGAGGGGAACAATGTCACCAAGTCGTTTCTGAGGAGTCTGGGAAGGGAACAAGGAGGGGAACAATGTCACCAAGTCGTTTCTGAGGAGTCTGGGAAGGGAACAAGGAGGGGAACAATGTCACCAAGTCGTTTCTGAGGAGTCTGGGAAGGGAACAAGGAGGGGAACAATGTCACCAAGTCGTTTCTGAGGAGTCTGGGAAGGGAACAAGGAGGGGAACAATGTCACCAAGTCGTTTCTGAGGAGTCTGGGAAGGGAACAAGGAGGGGAACAATGTCACCAAGTCGTTTCTGAGGAGTCTGGGAAGGGAACAAGGAGGGGAACAATGTCACCAAGTCGTTTCTGAGGAGTCTGGGAAGGGAACAAGGAGGGGAACAATGTCACCAAGTCGTTTCTGAGGAGTCTGGGAAGGGAACAAGGAGGGGAACAATGACACCAAGTCGTTTCTGAGGAGTCTGGGAAGGGAACAAGGAGGGGAACAATGTCACCAAGTCGTTTCTGAGGAGTCTGGGAAGGGAACAAGGAGGGGAACAATGTCACCAAGTCGTTTCTGAGGAGTCTGGGAAGGGAACAAGGAGGGGAACAATGTCACCAAGTCGTTTCTGAGGAGTCTGGGAAGGGAACAAGGAGGGGAACAATGTCACCAAGTCGTTTCTGAGGAGTCTGGGAAGGGAACAAGGAGGGGAACAATGTCACCAAGTCGTTTCTGAGGAGTCTGGGAAGGGAACAAGGAGGGGAACAATGTCACCAAGTCGTTTCTGAGGAGTCTGGGAAGGGAACAAGGAGGGGAACAATGTCACCAAGTCGTTTCTGAGGAGTCTGGGAAGGGAACAAGGAGGGGAACAATGTCACCAAGTCGTTTCTGAGGAGTCTGGGAAGGGAACAAGGAGGGGAACAATGTCACCAAGTCGTTTCTGAGGAGTCTGGGAAGGGAACAAGGAGGGGAACAATGTCACCAAGTCGTTTCTGAGGAGTCTGGGAAGGGAACAAGGAGGGGAACAATGTCACCAAGTCGTTTCTGAGGAGTCTGGGAAGGGAACAAGGAGGGGAACAATGTCACCAAGTCGTTTCTGAGGAGTCTGGGAAGGGAACAAGGAGGGGAACAATGTCACCAAGTCGTTTCTGAGGAGTCTGGGAAGGGAACAAGGAGGGGAACAATGTCACCAAGTCGTTTCTGAGGAGTCTGGGAAGGGAACAAGGAGGGGAACAATGTCACCAAGTCGTTTCTGAGGAGTCTGGGAAGGGAACAAGGAGGGGAACAATGTCACCAAGTCGTTTCTGAGGAGTCTGGGAAGGGAACAAGGAGGGGAACAATGTCACCAAGTCGTTTCTGAGGAGTCTGGGAAGGGAACAAGGAGGGGAACAATGTCACCAAGTCGTTTCTGAGGAGTCTGGGAAGGGAACAAGGAGGGGAACAATGTCACCAAGTCGTTTCTGAGGAGTCTGGGAAGGGAACAAGGAGGGGAACAATGTCACCAAGTCGTTTCTGAGGAGTCTGGGAAGGGAACAAGGAGGGGAACAATGTCACCAAGTCGTTTCTGAGGAGTCTGGGAAGGGAACAAGGAGGGGAACAATGTCACCAAGTCGTTTCTGAGGAGTCTGGGAAGGGAACAAGGAGGGGAACAATGTCACCAAGTCGTTTCTGAGGAGTCTGGGAAGGGAACAAGGAGGGGAACAATGTCACCAAGTCGTTTCTGAGGAGTCTGGGAAGGGAACAAGGAGGGGAACAATGTCACCAAGTCGTTTCTGAGGAGTCTGGGAAGGGAACAAGGAGGGGAACAATGTCACCAAGTCGTTTCTGAGGAGTCTGGGAAGGGAACAAGGAGGGGAACAATGTCACCAAGTCGTTTCTGAGGAGTCTGGGAAGGGAACAAGGAGGGGAACAATGTCACCAAGTCGTTTCTGAGGAGTCTGGGAAGGGAACAAGGAGGGGAACAATGTCACCAAGTCGTTTCTGAGGAGTCTGGGAAGGGAACAAGGAGGGGAACAATGTCACCAAGTCGTTTCTGAGGAGTCTGGGAAGGGAACAAGGAGGGGAACAATGTCACCAAGTCGTTTCTGAGGAGTCTGGGAAGGGAACAAGGAGGGGAACAATGTCACCAAGTCGTTTCTGAGGAGTCTGGGAAGGGAACAAGGAGGGGAACAATGTCACCAAGTCGTTTCTGAGGAGTCTGGGAAGGAACAAGGAGGGGAACAATGTCACCAAGTCGTTTCTGAGGAGTCTGGGAAGGGAACAAGGAGGGGAACAATGTCACCAAGTCGTTTCTGAGGAGTCTGGGAAGGGAACAAGGAGGGGAACAATGACACCAAGTCGTTTCTGAGGAGTCTGGGAAGGGAACAAGGAGGGGAACAATGTCACCAAGTCGTTTCTGAGGAGTCTGGGAAGGGAACAAGGAGGGGAACAATGTCACCAAGTCGTTTCTGAGGAGTCTGGGAAGGGAACAAGGAGGGGAACAATGTCACCAAGTCGTTTCTGAGGAGTCTGGGAAGGGAACAAGGAGGGGAACAATGTCACCAAGTCGTTTCTGAGGAGTCTGGGAAGGGAACAAGGAGGGGAACAATGTCACCAAGTCGTTTCTGAGGAGTCTGGGAAGGGAACAAGGAGGGGAACAATGACACCAAGTCGTTTCTGAGGAGTCTGGGAAGGGAACAAGGAGGGGAACAATGTCACCAAGTCGTTTCTGAGGAGTCTGGGAAGGGAACAAGGAGGGGAACAATGTCACCAAGTCGTTTCTGAGGAGTCTGGGAAGGGAACAAGGAGGGGAACAATGTCACCAAGTCGTTTCTGAGGAGTCTGGGAAGGGAACAAGGAGGGGAACAATGTCACCAAGTCGTTTCTGAGGAGTCTGGGAAGGGAACAAGGAGGGGAACAATGTCACCAAGTCGTTTCTGAGGAGTCTGGGAAGGGAACAAGGAGGGGAACAATGTCACCAAGTCGTTTCTGAGGAGTCTGGGAAGGGAACAAGGAGGGGAACAATGTCACCAAGTCGTTTCTGAGGAGTCTGGGAAGGGAACAAGGAGGGGAACAATGTCACCAAGTCGTTTCTGAGGAGTCTGGGAAGGGAACAAGGAGGGGAACAATGTCACCAAGTCGTTTCTGAGGAGTCTGGGAAGGGAACAAGGAGGGGAACAATGTCACCAAGTCGTTTCTGAGGAGTCTGGGAAGGGAACAAGGAGGGGAACAATGTCACCAAGTCGTTTCTGAGGAGTCTGGGAAGGGAACAAGGAGGGGAACAATGTCACCAAGTCGTTTCTGAGGAGTCTGGGAAGGGAACAAGGAGGGGAACAATGTCACCAAGTCGTTTCTGAGGAGTCTGGGAAGGGAACAAGGAGGGGAACAATGTCACCAAGTCGTTTCTGAGGAGTCTGGGAAGGGAACAAGGAGGGGAACAATGTCACCAAGTCGTTTCTGAGGAGTCTGGGAAGGGAACAAGGAGGGGAACAATGTCACCAAGTCGTTTCTGAGGAGTCTGGGAAGGGAACAAGGAGGGGAACAATGTCACCAAGTCGTTTCTGAGGAGTCTGGGAAGGGAACAAGGAGGGGAACAATGTCACCAAGTCGTTTCTGAGGAGTCTGGGAAGGGAACAAGGAGGGGAACAATGTCACCAAGTCGTTTCTGAGGAGTCTGGGAAGGGAACAAGGAGGGGAACAATGTCACCAAGTCGTTTCTGAGGAGTCTGGGAAGGGAACAAGGAGGGGAACAATGTCACCAAGTCGTTTCTGAGGAGTCTGGGAAGGGAACAAGGAGGGGAACAATGACACCAAGTCGTTTCTGAGGAGTCTGGGAAGGGAACAAGGAGGGGAACAATGTCACCAAGTCGTTTCTGAGGAGTCTGGGAAGGGAACAAGGAGGGGAACAATGTCACCAAGTCGTTTCTGAGGAGTCTGGGAAGGGAACAAGGAGGGGAACAATGTCACCAAGTCGTTTCTGAGGAGTCTGGGAAGGGAACAAGGAGGGGAACAATGTCACCAAGTCGTTTCTGAGGAGTCTGGGAAGGGAACAAGGAGGGGAACAATGTCACCAAGTCGTTTCTGAGGAGTCTGGGAAGGGAACAAGGAGGGGAACAATGTCACCAAGTCGTTTCTGAGGAGTCTGGGAAGGGAACAAGGAGGGGAACAATGTCACCAAGTCGTTTCTGAGGAGTCTGGGAAGGGAACAAGGAGGGGAACAATGTCACCAAGTCGTTTCTGAGGAGTCTGGGAAGGGAACAAGGAGGGGAACAATGTCACCAAGTCGTTTCTGAGGAGTCTGGGAAGGGAACAAGGAGGGGAACAATGTCACCAAGTCGTTTCTGAGGAGTCTGGGAAGGGAACAAGGAGGGGAACAATGTCACCAAGTCGTTTCTGAGGAGTCTGGGAAGGGAACAAGGAGGGGAACAATGTCACCAAGTCGTTTCTGAGGAGTCTGGGAAGGGAACAAGGAGGGGAACAATGTCACCAAGTCGTTTCTGAGGAGTCTGGGAAGGGAACAAGGAGGGGAACAATGTCACCAAGTCGTTTCTGAGGAGTCTGGGAAGGGAACAAGGAGGGGAACAATGTCACCAAGTCGTTTCTGAGGAGTCTGGGAAGGGAACAAGGAGGGGAACAATGTCACCAAGTCGTTTCTGAGGAGTCTGGGAAGGGAACAAGGAGGGGAACAATGTCACCAAGTCGTTTCTGAGGAGTCTGGGAAGGGAACAAGGAGGGGAACAATGACACCAAGTCGTTTCTGAGGAGTCTGGGAAGGGAACAAGGAGGGGAACAATGTCACCAAGTCGTTTCTGAGGAGTCTGGGAAGGGAACAAGGAGGGGAACAATGTCACCAAGTCGTTTCTGAGGAGTCTGGGAAGGGAACAAGGAGGGGAACAATGTCACCAAGTCGTTTCTGAGGAGTCTGGGAAGGGAACAAGGAGGGGAACAATGTCACCAAGTCGTTTCTGAGGAGTCTGGGAAGGGAACAAGGAGGGGAACAATGTCACCAAGTCGTTTCTGAGGAGTCTGGGAAGGGAACAAGGAGGGGAACAATGTCACCAAGTCGTTTCTGAGGAGTCTGGGAAGGGAACAAGGAGGGGAACAATGTCACCAAGTCGTTTCTGAGGAGTCTGGGAAGGGAACAAGGAGGGGAACAATGTCACCAAGTCGTTTCTGAGGAGTCTGGGAAGGGAACAAGGAGGGGAACAATGTCACCAAGTCGTTTCTGAGGAGTCTGGGAAGGGAACAAGGAGGGGAACAATGTCACCAAGTCGTTTCTGAGGAGTCTGGGAAGGGAACAAGGAGGGGAACAATGTCACCAAGTCGTTTCTGAGGAGTCTGGGAAGGGAACAAGGAGGGGAACAATGTCACCAAGTCGTTTCTGAGGAGTCTGGGAAGGGAACAAGGAGGGGAACAATGTCACCAAGTCGTTTCTGAGGAGTCTGGGAAGGGAACAAGGAGGGGAACAATGTCACCAAGTCGTTTCTGAGGAGTCTGGGAAGGGAACAAGGAGGGGAACAATGTCACCAAGTCGTTTCTGAGGAGTCTGGGAAGGGAACAAGGAGGGGAACAATGTCACCAAGTCGTTTCTGAGGAGTCTGGGAAGGGAACAAGGAGGGGAACAATGTCACCAAGTCGTTTCTGAGGAGTCTGGGAAGGGAACAAGGAGGGGAACAATGTCACCAAGTCGTTTCTGAGGAGTCTGGGAAGGGAACAAGGAGGGGAACAATGACACCAAGTCGTTTCTGAGGAGTCTGGGAAGGGAACAAGGAGGGGAACAATGTCACCAAGTCGTTTCTGAGGAGTCTGGGAAGGGAACAAGGAGGGGAACAATGTCACCAAGTCGTTTCTGAGGAGTCTGGGAAGGGAACAAGGAGGGGAACAATGTCACCAAGTCGTTTCTGAGGAGTCTGGGAAGGGAACAAGGAGGGGAACAATGTCACCAAGTCGTTTCTGAGGAGTCTGGGAAGGGAACAAGGAGGGGAACAATGTCACCAAGTCGTTTCTGAGGAGTCTGGGAAGGGAACAAGGAGGGGAACAATGTCACCAAGTCGTTTCTGAGGAGTCTGGGAAGGGAACAAGGAGGGGAACAATGTCACCAAGTCGTTTCTGAGGAGTCTGGGAAGGGAACAAGGAGGGGAACAATGTCACCAAGTCGTTTCTGAGGAGTCTGGGAAGGGAACAAGGAGGGGAACAATGTCACCAAGTCGTTTCTGAGGAGTCTGGGAAGGGAACAAGGAGGGGAACAATGTCACCAAGTCGTTTCTGAGGAGTCTGGGAAGGGAACAAGGAGGGGAACAATGTCACCAAGTCGTTTCTGAGGAGTCTGGGAAGGGAACAAGGAGGGGAACAATGTCACCAAGTCGTTTCTGAGGAGTCTGGGAAGGGAACAAGGAGGGGAACAATGTCACCAAGTCGTTTCTGAGGAGTCTGGGAAGGGAACAAGGAGGGGAACAATGTCACCAAGTCGTTTCTGAGGAGTCTGGGAAGGGAACAAGGAGGGGAACAATGTCACCAAGTCGTTTCTGAGGAGTCTGGGAAGGGAACAAGGAGGGGAACAATGTCACCAAGTCGTTTCTGAGGAGTCTGGGAAGGGAACAAGGAGGGGAACAATGTCACCAAGTCGTTTCTGAGGAGTCTGGGAAGGGAACAAGGAGGGGAACAATGTCACCAAGTCGTTTCTGAGGAGTCTGGGAAGGGAACAAGGAGGGGAACAATGTCACCAAGTCGTTTCTGAGGAGTCTGGGAAGGGAACAAGGAGGGGAACAATGTCACCAAGTCGTTTCTGAGGAGTCTGGGAAGGGAACAAGGAGGGGAACAATGTCACCAAGTCGTTTCTGAGGAGTCTGGGAAGGGAACAAGGAGGGGAACAATGTCACCAAGTCGTTTCTGAGGAGTCTGGGAAGGGAACAAGGAGGGGAACAATGTCACCAAGTCGTTTCTGAGGAGTCTGGGAAGGGAACAAGGAGGGGAACAATGTCACCAAGTCGTTTCTGAGGAGTCTGGGAAGGGAACAAGGAGGGGAACAATGTCACCAAGTCGTTTCTGAGGAGTCTGGGAAGGGAACAAGGAGGGGAACAATGTCACCAAGTCGTTTCTGAGGAGTCTGGGAAGGGAACAAGGAGGGGAACAATGTCACCAAGTCGTTTCTGAGGAGTCTGGGAAGGGAACAAGGAGGGGAACAATGTCACCAAGTCGTTTCTGAGGAGTCTGGGAAGGGAACAAGGAGGGGAACAATGTCACCAAGTCGTTTCTGAGGAGTCTGGGAAGGGAACAAGGAGGGGAACAATGTCACCAAGTCGTTTCTGAGGAGTCTGGGAAGGGAACAAGGAGGGGAACAATGTCACCAAGTCGTTTCTGAGGAGTCTGGGAAGGGAACAAGGAGGGGAACAATGTCACCAAGTCGTTTCTGAGGAGTCTGGGAAGGGAACAAGGAGGGGAACAATGTCACCAAGTCGTTTCTGAGGAGTCTGGGAAGGGAACAAGGAGGGGAACAATGTCACCAAGTCGTTTCTGAGGAGTCTGGGAAGGGAACAAGGAGGGGAACAATGTCACCAAGTCGTTTCTGAGGAGTCTGGGAAGGGAACAAGGAGGGGAACAATGTCACCAAGTCGTTTCTGAGGAGTCTGGGAAGGGAACAAGGAGGGGAACAATGTCACCAAGTCGTTTCTGAGGAGTCTGGGAAGGGAACAAGGAGGGGAACAATGTCACCAAGTCGTTTCTGAGGAGTCTGGGAAGGGAACAAGGAGGGGAACAATGTCACCAAGTCGTTTCTGAGGAGTCTGGGAAGGGAACAAGGAGGGGAACAATGTCACCAAGTCGTTTCTGAGGAGTCTGGGAAGGGAACAAGGAGGGGAACAATGTCACCAAGTCGTTTCTGAGGAGTCTGGGAAGGGAACAAGGAGGGGAACAATGACACCAAGTCGTTTCTGAGGAGTCTGGGAAGGGAACAAGGAGGGGAACAATGTCACCAAGTCGTTTCTGAGGAGTCTGGGAAGGAACAAGGAGGGGAACAATGTCACCAAGTCGTTTCTGAGGAGTCTGGGAAGGGAACAAGGAGGGGAACAATGACACCAAGTCGTTTCTGAGGAGTCTGGGAAGGGAACAAGGAGGGGAACAATGTCACCAAGTCGTTTCTGAGGAGTCTGGGAAGGGAACAAGGAGGGGAACAATGTCACCAAGTCGTTTCTGAGGAGTCTGGGAAGGGAACAAGGAGGGGAACAATGTCACCAAGTCGTTTCTGAGGAGTCTGGGAAGGGAACAAGGAGGGGAACAATGTCACCAAGTCGTTTCTGAGGAGTCTGGGAAGGGAACAAGGAGGGGAACAATGTCACCAAGTCGTTTCTGAGGAGTCTGGGAAGGGAACAAGGAGGGGAACAATGTCACCAAGTCGTTTCTGAGGAGTCTGGGAAGGGAACAAGGAGGGGAACAATGTCACCAAGTCGTTTCTGAGGAGTCTGGGAAGGGAACAAGGAGGGGAACAATGTCACCAAGTCGTTTCTGAGGAGTCTGGGAAGGGAACAAGGAGGGGAACAATGTCACCAAGTCGTTTCTGAGGAGTCTGGGAAGGGAACAAGGAGGGGAACAATGTCACCAAGTCGTTTCTGAGGAGTCTGGGAAGGGAACAAGGAGGGGAACAATGTCACCAAGTCGTTTCTGAGGAGTCTGGGAAGGGAACAAGGAGGGGAACAATGTCACCAAGTCGTTTCTGAGGAGTCTGGGAAGGGAACAAGGAGGGGAACAATGTCACCAAGTCGTTTCTGAGGAGTCTGGGAAGGGAACAAGGAGGGGAACAATGTCACCAAGTCGTTTCTGAGGAGTCTGGGAAGGGAACAAGGAGGGGAACAATGTCACCAAGTCGTTTCTGAGGAGTCTGGGAAGGGAACAAGGAGGGGAACAATGACACCAAGTCGTTTCTGAGGAGTCTGGGAAGGGAACAAGGAGGGGAACAATGTCACCAAGTCGTTTCTGAGGAGTCTGGGAAGGGAACAAGGAGGGAACAATGTCACCAAGTCGTTTCTGAGGAGTCTGGGAAGGGAACAAGGAGGGGAACAATGTCACCAAGTCGTTTCTGAGGAGTCTGGGAAGGGAACAAGGAGGGGAACAATGTCACCAAGTCGTTTCTGAGGAGTCTGGGAAGGGAACAAGGAGGGGAACAATGTCACCAAGTCGTTTCTGAGGAGTCTGGGAAGGGAACAAGGAGGGGAACAATGTCACCAAGTCGTTTCTGAGGAGTCTGGGAAGGGAACAAGGAGGGGAACAATGTCACCAAGTCGTTTCTGAGGAGTCTGGGAAGGGAACAAGGAGGGGAACAATGTCACCAAGTCGTTTCTGAGGAGTCTGGGAAGGGAACAAGGAGGGGAACAATGTCACCAAGTCGTTTCTGAGGAGTCTGGGAAGGGAACAAGGAGGGGAACAATGTCACCAAGTCGTTTCTGAGGAGTCTGGGAAGGGAACAAGGAGGGGAACAATGTCACCAAGTCGTTTCTGAGGAGTCTGGGAAGGGAACAAGGAGGGGAACAATGTCACCAAGTCGTTTCTGAGGAGTCTGGGAAGGGAACAAGGAGGGGAACAATGTCACCAAGTCGTTTCTGAGGAGTCTGGGAAGGGAACAAGGAGGGGAACAATGTCACCAAGTCGTTTCTGAGGAGTCTGGGAAGGGAACAAGGAGGGGAACAATGTCACCAAGTCGTTTCTGAGGAGTCTGGGAAGGGAACAAGGAGGGGAACAATGTCACCAAGTCGTTTCTGAGGAGTCTGGGAAGGGAACAAGGAGGGGAACAATGACACCAAGTCGTTTCTGAGGAGTCTGGGAAGGGAACAAGGAGGGGAACAATGTCACCAAGTCGTTTCTGAGGAGTCTGGGAAGGGAACAAGGAGGGGAACAATGTCACCAAGTCGTTTCTGAGGAGTCTGGGAAGGGAACAAGGAGGGGAACAATGTCACCAAGTCGTTTCTGAGGAGTCTGGGAAGGGAACAAGGAGGGGAACAATGTCACCAAGTCGTTTCTGAGGAGTCTGGGAAGGGAACAAGGAGGGGAACAATGTCACCAAGTCGTTTCTGAGGAGTCTGGGAAGGGAACAAGGAGGGGAACAATGTCACCAAGTCGTTTCTGAGGAGTCTGGGAAGGGAACAAGGAGGGGAACAATGTCACCAAGTCGTTTCTGAGGAGTCTGGGAAGGGAACAAGGAGGGGAACAATGTCACCAAGTCGTTTCTGAGGAGTCTGGGAAGGGAACAAGGAGGGGAACAATGTCACCAAGTCGTTTCTGAGGAGTCTGGGAAGGGAACAAGGAGGGGAACAATGTCACCAAGTCGTTTCTGAGGAGTCTGGGAAGGGAACAAGGAGGGGAACAATGTCACCAAGTCGTTTCTGAGGAGTCTGGGAAGGGAACAAGGAGGGGAACAATGTCACCAAGTCGTTTCTGAGGAGTCTGGGAAGGGAACAAGGAGGGGAACAATGACACCAAGTCGTTTCTGAGGAGTCTGGGAAGGGAACAAGGAGGGGAACAATGTCACCAAGTCGTTTCTGAGGAGTCTGGGAAGGGAACAAGGAGGGGAACAATGTCACCAAGTCGTTTCTGAGGAGTCTGGGAAGGGAACAAGGAGGGGAACAATGTCACCAAGTCGTTTCTGAGGAGTCTGGGAAGGGAACAAGGAGGGGAACAATGTCACCAAGTCGTTTCTGAGGAGTCTGGGAAGGGAACAAGGAGGGGAACAATGTCACCAAGTCGTTTCTGAGGAGTCTGGGAAGGGAACAAGGAGGGGAACAATGTCACCAAGTCGTTTCTGAGGAGTCTGGGAAGGGAACAAGGAGGGGAACAATGTCACCAAGTCGTTTCTGAGGAGTCTGGGAAGGGAACAAGGAGGGGAACAATGTCACCAAGTCGTTTCTGAGGAGTCTGGGAAGGGAACAAGGAGGGGAACAATGTCACCAAGTCGTTTCTGAGGAGTCTGGGAAGGGAACAAGGAGGGGAACAATGTCACCAAGTCGTTTCTGAGGAGTCTGGGAAAGGAACAAGGAGGGGAACAATGTCACCAAGTCGTTTCTGAGGAGTCTGGGAAGGGAACAAGGAGGGGAACAATGTCACCAAGTCGTTTCTGAGGAGTCTGGGAAGGGAACAAGGAGGGGAACAATGTCACCAAGTCGTTTCTGAGGAGTCTGGGAAGGGAACAAGGAGGGGAACAATGACACCAAGTCGTTTCTGAGGAGTCTGGGAAGGGAACAAGGAGGGGAACAATGTCACCAAGTCGTTTCTGAGGAGTCTGGGAAGGGAACAAGGAGGGGAACAATGTCACCAAGTCGTTTCTGAGGAGTCTGGGAAGGGAACAAGGAGGGGAACAATGTCACCAAGTCGTTTCTGAGGAGTCTGGGAAGGGAACAAGGAGGGGAACAATGTCACCAAGTCGTTTCTGAGGAGTCTGGGAAGGGAACAAGGAGGGGAACAATGTCACCAAGTCGTTTCTGAGGAGTCTGGGAAGGGAACAAGGAGGGGAACAATGTCACCAAGTCGTTTCTGAGGAGTCTGGGAAGGGAACAAGGAGGGGAACAATGTCACCAAGTCGTTTCTGAGGAGTCTGGGAAGGGAACAAGGAGGGGAACAATGTCACCAAGTCGTTTCTGAGGAGTCTGGGAAGGGAACAAGGAGGGGAACAATGTCACCAAGTCGTTTCTGAGGAGTCTGGGAAGGGAACAAGGAGGGGAACAATGTCACCAAGTCGTTTCTGAGGAGTCTGGGAAGGGAACAAGGAGGGGAACAATGTCACCAAGTCGTTTCTGAGGAGTCTGGGAAGGGAACAAGGAGGGGAACAATGTCACCAAGTCGTTTCTGAGGAGTCTGGGAAGGGAACAAGGAGGGGAACAATGTCACCAAGTCGTTTCTGAGGAGTCTGGGAAGGGAACAAGGAGGGGAACAATGTCACCAAGTCGTTTCTGAGGAGTCTGGGAAGGGAACAAGGAGGGGAACAATGTCACCAAGTCGTTTCTGAGGAGTCTGGGAAGGGAACAAGGAGGGGAACAATGTCACCAAGTCGTTTCTGAGGAGTCTGGGAAGGGAACAAGGAGGGGAACAATGTCACCAAGTCGTTTCTGAGGAGTCTGGGAAGGGAACAAGGAGGGGAACAATGTCACCAAGTCGTTTCTGAGGAGTCTGGGAAGGGAACAAGGAGGGGAACAATGTCACCAAGTCGTTTCTGAGGAGTCTGGGAAGGGAACAAGGAGGGGAACAATGTCACCAAGTCGTTTCTGAGGAGTCTGGGAAGGGAACAAGGAGGGGAACAATGTCACCAAGTCGTTTCTGAGGAGTCTGGGAAGGGAACAAGGAGGGGAACAATGTCACCAAGTCGTTTCTGAGGAGTCTGGGAAGGGAACAAGGAGGGGAACAATGTCACCAAGTCGTTTCTGAGGAGTCTGGGAAGGGAACAAGGAGGGGAACAATGACACCAAGTCGTTTCTGAGGAGTCTGGGAAGGGAACAAGGAGGGGAACAATGTCACCAAGTCGTTTCTGAGGAGTCTGGGAAGGGAACAAGGAGGGGAACAATGTCACCAAGTCGTTTCTGAGGAGTCTGGGAAGGGAACAAGGAGGGGAACAATGTCACCAAGTCGTTTCTGAGGAGTCTGGGAAGGGAACAAGGAGGGGAACAATGTCACCAAGTCGTTTCTGAGGAGTCTGGGAAGGGAACAAGGAGGGGAACAATGTCACCAAGTCGTTTCTGAGGAGTCTGGGAAGGGAACAAGGAGGGGAACAATGTCACCAAGTCGTTTCTGAGGAGTCTGGGAAGGGAACAAGGAGGGGAACAATGTCACCAAGTCGTTTCTGAGGAGTCTGGGAAGGGAACAAGGAGGGGAACAATGTCACCAAGTCGTTTCTGAGGAGTCTGGGAAGGGAACAAGGAGGGGAACAATGTCACCAAGTCGTTTCTGAGGAGTCTGGGAAGGGAACAAGGAGGGGAACAATGTCACCAAGTCGTTTCTGAGGAGTCTGGGAAGGGAACAAGGAGGGGAACAATGTCACCAAGTCGTTTCTGAGGAGTCTGGGAAAGGAACAAGGAGGGGAACAATGTCACCAAGTCGTTTCTGAGGAGTCTGGGAAGGGAACAAGGAGGGGAACAATGTCACCAAGTCGTTTCTGAGGAGTCTGGGAAGGGAACAAGGAGGGGAACAATGTCACCAAGTCGTTTCTGAGGAGTCTGGGAAGGGAACAAGGAGGGGAACAATGTCACCAAGTCGTTTCTGAGGAGTCTGGGAAGGGAACAAGGAGGGGAACAATGTCACCAAGTCGTTTCTGAGGAGTCTGGGAAGGGAACAAGGAGGGGAACAATGACACCAAGTCGTTTCTGAGGAGTCTGGGAAGGGAACAAGGAGGGGAACAATGTCACCAAGTCGTTTCTGAGGAGTCTGGGAAGGGAACAAGGAGGGGAACAATGTCACCAAGTCGTTTCTGAGGAGTCTGGGAAGGGAACAAGGAGGGGAACAATGTCACCAAGTCGTTTCTGAGGAGTCTGGGAAGGGAACAAGGAGGGGAACAATGTCACCAAGTCGTTTCTGAGGAGTCTGGGAAGGGAACAAGGAGGGGAACAATGACACCAAGTCGTTTCTGAGGAGTCTGGGAAGGGAACAAGGAGGGGAACAATGTCACCAAGTCGTTTCTGAGGAGTCTGGGAAGGGAACAAGGAGGGGAACAATGTCACCAAGTCGTTTCTGAGGAGTCTGGGAAGGAACAAGGAGGGGAACAATGTCACCAAGTCGTTTCTGAGGAGTCTGGGAAGGGAACAAGGAGGGGAACAATGTCACCAAGTCGTTTCTGAGGAGTCTGGGAAGGGAACAAGGAGGGGAACAATGTCACCAAGTCGTTTCTGAGGAGTCTGGGAAGGGAACAAGGAGGGGAACAATGTCACCAAGTCGTTTCTGAGGAGTCTGGGAAGGGAACAAGGAGGGGAACAATGTCACCAAGTCGTTTCTGAGGAGTCTGGGAAGGGAACAAGGAGGGGAACAATGACACCAAGTCGTTTCTGAGGAGTCTGGGAAGGGAACAAGGAGGGGAACAATGTCACCAAGTCGTTTCTGAGGAGTCTGGGAAGGGAACAAGGAGGGGAACAATGTCACCAAGTCGTTTCTGAGGAGTCTGGGAAGGGAACAAGGAGGGGAACAATGTCACCAAGTCGTTTCTGAGGAGTCTGGGAAGGGAACAAGGAGGGGAACAATGTCACCAAGTCGTTTCTGAGGAGTCTGGGAAGGGAACAAGGAGGGGAACAATGTCACCAAGTCGTTTCTGAGGAGTCTGGGAAGGGAACAAGGAGGGGAACAATGTCACCAAGTCGTTTCTGAGGAGTCTGGGAAGGGAACAAGGAGGGGAACAATGTCACCAAGTCGTTTCTGAGGAGTCTGGGAAGGGAACAAGGAGGGGAACAATGTCACCAAGTCGTTTCTGAGGAGTCTGGGAAGGGAACAAGGAGGGGAACAATGTCACCAAGTCGTTTCTGAGGAGTCTGGGAAGGAACAAGGAGGGGAACAATGTCACCAAGTCGTTTCTGAGGAGTCTGGGAAGGGAACAAGGAGGGGAACAATGTCACCAAGTCGTTTCTGAGGAGTCTGGGAAGGGAACAAGGAGGGGAACAATGTCACCAAGTCGTTTCTGAGGAGTCTGGGAAGGGAACAAGGAGGGGAACAATGTCACCAAGTCGTTTCTGAGGAGTCTGGGAAGGGAACAAGGAGGGGAACAATGTCACCAAGTCGTTTCTGAGGAGTCTGGGAAGGGAACAAGGAGGGGAACAATGTCACCAAGTCGTTTCTGAGGAGTCTGGGAAGGGAACAAGGAGGGGAACAATGTCACCAAGTCGTTTCTGAGGAGTCTGGGAAGGGAACAAGGAGGGGAACAATGTCACCAAGTCGTTTCTGAGGAGTCTGGGAAGGGAACAAGGAGGGGAACAATGTCACCAAGTCGTTTCTGAGGAGTCTGGGAAGGGAACAAGGAGGGGAACAATGACACCAAGTCGTTTCTGAGGAGTCTGGGAAGGGAACAAGGAGGGGAACAATGACACCAAGTCGTTTCTGAGGAGTCTGGGAAGGGAACAAGGAGGGGAACAATGTCACCAAGTCGTTTCTGAGGAGTCTGGGAAGGGAACAAGGAGGGGAACAATGTCACCAAGTCGTTTCTGAGGAGTCTGGGAAGGGAACAAGGAGGGGAACAATGTCACCAAGTCGTTTCTGAGGAGTCTGGGAAGGGAACAAGGAGGGGAACAATGTCACCAAGTCGTTTCTGAGGAGTCTGGGAAGGGAACAAGGAGGGGAACAATGTCACCAAGTCGTTTCTGAGGAGTCTGGGAAGGGAACAAGGAGGGGAACAATGTCACCAAGTCGTTTCTGAGGAGTCTGGGAAGGGAACAAGGAGGGGAACAATGTCACCAAGTCGTTTCTGAGGAGTCTGGGAAGGGAACAAGGAGGGGAACAATGTCACCAAGTCGTTTCTGAGGAGTCTGGGAAGGGAACAAGGAGGGGAACAATGTCACCAAGTCGTTTCTGAGGAGTCTGGGAAGGGAACAAGGAGGGGAACAATGTCACCAAGTCGTTTCTGAGGAGTCTGGGAAGGGAACAAGGAGGGGAACAATGACACCAAGTCGTTTCTGAGGAGTCTGGGAAGGGAACAAGGAGGGGAACAATGTCACCAAGTCGTTTCTGAGGAGTCTGGGAAGGGAACAAGGAGGGGAACAATGTCACCAAGTCGTTTCTGAGGAGTCTGGGAAGGGAACAAGGAGGGGAACAATGTCACCAAGTCGTTTCTGAGGAGTCTGGGAAGGGAACAAGGAGGGGAACAATGACACCAAGTCGTTTCTGAGGAGTCTGGGAAGGGAACAAGGAGGGGAACAATGTCACCAAGTCGTTTCTGAGGAGTCTGGGAAGGGAACAAGGAGGGGAACAATGTCACCAAGTCGTTTCTGAGGAGTCTGGGAAGGGAACAAGGAGGGGAACAATGTCACCAAGTCGTTTCTGAGGAGTCTGGGAAGGGAACAAGGAGGGGAACAATGTCACCAAGTCGTTTCTGAGGAGTCTGGGAAGGGAACAAGGAGGGGAACAATGTCACCAAGTCGTTTCTGAGGAGTCTGGGAAGGGAACAAGGAGGGGAACAATGTCACCAAGTCGTTTCTGAGGAGTCTGGGAAGGGAACAAGGAGGGGAACAATGTCACCAAGTCGTTTCTGAGGAGTCTGGGAAGGGAACAAGGAGGGGAACAATGTCACCAAGTCGTTTCTGAGGAGTCTGGGAAGGGAACAAGGAGGGGAACAATGTCACCAAGTCGTTTCTGAGGAGTCTGGGAAGGGAACAAGGAGGGGAACAATGTCACCAAGTCGTTTCTGAGGAGTCTGGGAAGGGAACAAGGAGGGGAACAATGTCACCAAGTCGTTTCTGAGGAGTCTGGGAAGGGAACAAGGAGGGGAACAATGTCACCAAGTCGTTTCTGAGGAGTCTGGGAAGGGAACAAGGAGGGGAACAATGTCACCAAGTCGTTTCTGAGGAGTCTGGGAAGGGAACAAGGAGGGGAACAATGTCACCAAGTCGTTTCTGAGGAGTCTGGGAAGGGAACAAGGAGGGGAACAATGTCACCAAGTCGTTTCTGAGGAGTCTGGGAAGGGAACAAGGAGGGGAACAATGTCACCAAGTCGTTTCTGAGGAGTCTGGGAAGGGAACAAGGAGGGGAACAATGTCACCAAGTCGTTTCTGAGGAGTCTGGGAAGGGAACAAGGAGGGGAACAATGTCACCAAGTCGTTTCTGAGGAGTCTGGGAAGGGAACAAGGAGGGGAACAATGTCACCAAGTCGTTTCTGAGGAGTCTGGGAAGGGAACAAGGAGGGGAACAATGTCACCAAGTCGTTTCTGAGGAGTCTGGGAAGGGAACAAGGAGGGGAACAATGTCACCAAGTCGTTTCTGAGGAGTCTGGGAAGGGAACAAGGAGGGGAACAATGTCACCAAGTCGTTTCTGAGGAGTCTGGGAAGGGAACAAGGAGGGGAACAATGTCACCAAGTCGTTTCTGAGGAGTCTGGGAAGGGAACAAGGAGGGGAACAATGACACCAAGTCGTTTCTGAGGAGTCTGGGAAGGGAACAAGGAGGGGAACAATGTCACCAAGTCGTTTCTGAGGAGTCTGGGAAGGGAACAAGGAGGGGAACAATGTCACCAAGTCGTTTCTGAGGAGTCTGGGAAGGGAACAAGGAGGGGAACAATGTCACCAAGTCGTTTCTGAGGAGTCTGGGAAGGGAACAAGGAGGGGAACAATGTCACCAAGTCGTTTCTGAGGAGTCTGGGAAGGGAACAAGGAGGGGAACAATGACACCAAGTCGTTTCTGAGGAGTCTGGGAAGGGAACAAGGAGGGGAACAATGTCACCAAGTCGTTTCTGAGGAGTCTGGGAAGGGAACAAGGAGGGGAACAATGTCACCAAGTCGTTTCTGAGGAGTCTGGGAAGGGAACAAGGAGGGGAACAATGTCACCAAGTCGTTTCTGAGGAGTCTGGGAAGGGAACAAGGAGGGGAACAATGTCACCAAGTCGTTTCTGAGGAGTCTGGGAAGGGAACAAGGAGGGGAACAATGTCACCAAGTCGTTTCTGAGGAGTCTGGGAAGGGAACAAGGAGGGGAACAATGACACCAAGTCGTTTCTGAGGAGTCTGGAAAGGGAACAAGGAGGGGAACAATGTCACCAAGTCGTTTCTGAGGAGTCTGGGAAGGGAACAAGGAGGGGAACAATGTCACCAAGTCGTTTCTGAGGAGTCTGGGAAGGGAACAAGGAGGGGAACAATGTCACCAAGTCGTTTCTGAGGAGTCTGGGAAGGGAACAAGGAGGGGAACAATGTCACCAAGTCGTTTCTGAGGAGTCTGGGAAGGGAACAAGGAGGGGAACAATGTCACCAAGTCGTTTCTGAGGAGTCTGGGAAGGGAACAAGGAGGGGAACAATGTCACCAAGTCGTTTCTGAGGAGTCTGGGAAGGGAACAAGGAGGGGAACAATGTCACCAAGTCGTTTCTGAGGAGTCTGGGAAGGGAACAAGGAGGGGAACAATGTCACCAAGTCGTTTCTGAGGAGTCTGGGAAGGGAACAAGGAGGGGAACAATGACACCAAGTCGTTTCTGAGGAGTCTGGGAAGGGAACAAGGAGGGGAACAATGTCACCAAGTCGTTTCTGAGGAGTCTGGGAAGGGAACAAGGAGGGGAACAATGTCACCAAGTCGTTTCTGAGGAGTCTGGGAAGGGAACAAGGAGGGGAACAATGTCACCAAGTCGTTTCTGAGGAGTCTGGGAAGGGAACAAGGAGGGGAACAATGTCACCAAGTCGTTTCTGAGGAGTCTGGGAAGGGAACAAGGAGGGGAACAATGTCACCAAGTCGTTTCTGAGGAGTCTGGGAAGGGAACAAGGAGGGGAACAATGTCACCAAGTCGTTTCTGAGGAGTCTGGGAAGGGAACAAGGAGGGGAACAATGTCACCAAGTCGTTTCTGAGGAGTCTGGGAAGGGAACAAGGAGGGGAACAATGTCACCAAGTCGTTTCTGAGGAGTCTGGGAAGGGAACAAGGAGGGGAACAATGTCACCAAGTCGTTTCTGAGGAGTCTGGGAAAGGAACAAGGAGGGGAACAATGTCACCAAGTCGTTTCTGAGGAGTCTGGGAAGGGAACAAGGAGGGGAACAATGTCACCAAGTCGTTTCTGAGGAGTCTGGGAAGGGAACAAGGAGGGGAACAATGTCACCAAGTCGTTTCTGAGGAGTCTGGGAAGGGAACAAGGAGGGGAACAATGTCACCAAGTCGTTTCTGAGGAGTCTGGGAAGGGAACAAGGAGGGGAACAATGACACCAAGTCGTTTCTGAGGAGTCTGGGAAGGGAACAAGGAGGGGAACAATGTCACCAAGTCGTTTCTGAGGAGTCTGGGAAGGGAACAAGGAGGGGAACAATGTCACCAAGTCGTTTCTGAGGAGTCTGGGAAGGGAACAAGGAGGGGAACAATGTCACCAAGTCGTTTCTGAGGAGTCTGGGAAGGGAACAAGGAGGGGAACAATGTCACCAAGTCGTTTCTGAGGAGTCTGGGAAGGGAACAAGGAGGGGAACAATGTCACCAAGTCGTTTCTGAGGAGTCTGGGAAGGGAACAAGGAGGGGAACAATGTCACCAAGTCGTTTCTGAGGAGTCTGGGAAGGGAACAAGGAGGGGAACAATGTCACCAAGTCGTTTCTGAGGAGTCTGGGAAGGGAACAAGGAGGGGAACAATGTCACCAAGTCGTTTCTGAGGAGTCTGGGAAGGGAACAAGGAGGGGAACAATGTCACCAAGTCGTTTCTGAGGAGTCTGGGAAGGGAACAAGGAGGGGAACAATGTCACCAAGTCGTTTCTGAGGAGTCTGGGAAGGGAACAAGGAGGGGAACAATGTCACCAAGTCGTTTCTGAGGAGTCTGGGAAGGGAACAAGGAGGGGAACAATGTCACCAAGTCGTTTCTGAGGAGTCTGGGAAGGGAACAAGGAGGGGAACAATGTCACCAAGTCGTTTCTGAGGAGTCTGGGAAGGGAACAAGGAGGGGAACAATGTCACCAAGTCGTTTCTGAGGAGTCTGGGAAGGGAACAAGGAGGGGAACAATGTCACCAAGTCGTTTCTGAGGAGTCTGGGAAGGGAACAAGGAGGGGAACAATGTCACCAAGTCGTTTCTGAGGAGTCTGGGAAGGGAACAAGGAGGGGAACAATGTCACCAAGTCGTTTCTGAGGAGTCTGGGAAGGGAACAAGGAGGGGAACAATGTCACCAAGTCGTTTCTGAGGAGTCTGGGAAGGGAACAAGGAGGGGAACAATGTCACCAAGTCGTTTCTGAGGAGTCTGGGAAGGGAACAAGGAGGGGAACAATGTCACCAAGTCGTTTCTGAGGAGTCTGGGAAGGGAACAAGGAGGGGAACAATGTCACCAAGTCGTTTCTGAGGAGTCTGGGAAGGGAACAAGGAGGGGAACAATGTCACCAAGTCGTTTCTGAGGAGTCTGGGAAGGAACAAGGAGGGGAACAATGTCACCAAGTCGTTTCTGAGGAGTCTGGGAAGGGAACAAGGAGGGGAACAATGTCACCAAGTCGTTTCTGAGGAGTCTGGGAAGGGAACAAGGAGGGGAACAATGTCACCAAGTCGTTTCTGAGGAGTCTGGGAAGGGAACAAGGAGGGAACAATGTCACCAAGTCGTTTCTGAGGAGTCTGGGAAGGGAACAAGGAGGGGAACAATGTCACCAAGTCGTTTCTGAGGAGTCTGGGAAGGGAACAAGGAGGGGAACAATGTCACCAAGTCGTTTCTGAGGAGTCTGGGAAGGGAACAAGGAGGGGAACAATGTCACCAAGTCGTTTCTGAGGAGTCTGGGAAGGGAACAAGGAGGGGAACAATGACACCAAGTCGTTTCTGAGGAGTCTGGGAAGGGAACAAGGAGGGGAACAATGTCACCAAGTCGTTTCTGAGGAGTCTGGGAAGGGAACAAGGAGGGGAACAATGTCACCAAGTCGTTTCTGAGGAGTCTGGGAAGGGAACAAGGAGGGGAACAATGTCACCAAGTCGTTTCTGAGGAGTCTGGGAAGGGAACAAGGAGGGGAACAATGTCACCAAGTCGTTTCTGAGGAGTCTGGGAAGGGAACAAGGAGGGGAACAATGTCACCAAGTCGTTTCTGAGGAGTCTGGGAAGGGAACAAGGAGGGGAACAATGTCACCAAGTCGTTTCTGAGGAGTCTGGGAAGGGAACAAGGAGGGGAACAATGTCACCAAGTCGTTTCTGAGGAGTCTGGGAAGGGAACAAGGAGGGGAACAATGTCACCAAGTCGTTTCTGAGGAGTCTGGGAAGGGAACAAGGAGGGGAACAATGTCACCAAGTCGTTTCTGAGGAGTCTGGGAAGGGAACAAGGAGGGGAACAATGTCACCAAGTCGTTTCTGAGGAGTCTGGGAAGGGAACAAGGAGGGGAACAATGTCACCAAGTCGTTTCTGAGGAGTCTGGGAAGGGAACAAGGAGGGGAACAATGTCACCAAGTCGTTTCTGAGGAGTCTGGGAAGGGAACAAGGAGGGGAACAATGTCACCAAGTCGTTTCTGAGGAGTCTGGGAAGGGAACAAGGAGGGGAACAATGTCACCAAGTCGTTTCTGAGGAGTCTGGGAAGGGAACAAGGAGGGGAACAATGTCACCAAGTCGTTTCTGAGGAGTCTGGGAAGGGAACAAGGAGGGGAACAATGTCACCAAGTCGTTTCTGAGGAGTCTGGGAAGGGAACAAGGAGGGGAACAATGTCACCAAGTCGTTTCTGAGGAGTCTGGGAAGGGAACAAGGAGGGGAACAATGTCACCAAGTCGTTTCTGAGGAGTCTGGGAAGGGAACAAGGAGGGGAACAATGTCACCAAGTCGTTTCTGAGGAGTCTGGGAAGGGAACAAGGAGGGGAACAATGTCACCAAGTCGTTTCTGAGGAGTCTGGGAAGGGAACAAGGAGGGGAACAATGTCACCAAGTCGTTTCTGAGGAGTCTGGGAAGGGAACAAGGAGGGGAACAATGTCACCAAGTCGTTTCTGAGGAGTCTGGGAAGGGAACAAGGAGGGGAACAATGTCACCAAGTCGTTTCTGAGGAGTCTGGGAAGGGAACAAGGAGGGGAACAATGTCACCAAGTCGTTTCTGAGGAGTCTGGGAAGGGAACAAGGAGGGGAACAATGTCACCAAGTCGTTTCTGAGGAGTCTGGGAAGGGAACAAGGAGGGGAACAATGTCACCAAGTCGTTTCTGAGGAGTCTGGGAAGGGAACAAGGAGGGGAACAATGTCACCAAGTCGTTTCTGAGGAGTCTGGGAAGGAACAAGGAGGGGAACAATGTCACCAAGTCGTTTCTGAGGAGTCTGGGAAGGGAACAAGGAGGGGAACAATGTCACCAAGTCGTTTCTGAGGAGTCTGGGAAGGGAACAAGGAGGGGAACAATGTCACCAAGTCGTTTCTGAGGAGTCTGGGAAGGGAACAAGGAGGGAACAATGTCACCAAGTCGTTTCTGAGGAGTCTGGGAAGGGAACAAGGAGGGGAACAATGTCACCAAGTCGTTTCTGAGGAGTCTGGGAAGGGAACAAGGAGGGGAACAATGACACCAAGTCGTTTCTGAGGAGTCTGGGAAGGGAACAAGGAGGGGAACAATGTCACCAAGTCGTTTCTGAGGAGTCTGGGAAGGGAACAAGGAGGGGAACAATGTCACCAAGTCGTTTCTGAGGAGTCTGGGAAGGGAACAAGGAGGGGAACAATGTCACCAAGTCGTTTCTGAGGAGTCTGGGAAGGGAACAAGGAGGGGAACAATGTCACCAAGTCGTTTCTGAGGAGTCTGGGAAGGGAACAAGGAGGGGAACAATGTCACCAAGTCGTTTCTGAGGAGTCTGGGAAGGGAACAAGGAGGGGAACAATGTCACCAAGTCGTTTCTGAGGAGTCTGGGAAGGGAACAAGGAGGGGAACAATGTCACCAAGTCGTTTCTGAGGAGTCTGGGAAGGGAACAAGGAGGGGAACAATGTCACCAAGTCGTTTCTGAGGAGTCTGGGAAGGGAACAAGGAGGGGAACAATGACACCAAGTCGTTTCTGAGGAGTCTGGGAAGGGAACAAGGAGGGGAACAATGTCACCAAGTCGTTTCTGAGGAGTCTGGGAAGGGAACAAGGAGGGGAACAATGTCACCAAGTCGTTTCTGAGGAGTCTGGGAAGGGAACAAGGAGGGGAACAATGTCACCAAGTCGTTTCTGAGGAGTCTGGGAAGGGAACAAGGAGGGGAACAATGTCACCAAGTCGTTTCTGAGGAGTCTGGGAAGGGAACAAGGAGGGGAACAATGACACCAAGTCGTTTCTGAGGAGTCTGGGAAGGGAACAAGGAGGGGAACAATGTCACCAAGTCGTTTCTGAGGAGTCTGGGAAGGGAACAAGGAGGGGAACAATGTCACCAAGTCGTTTCTGAGGAGTCTGGGAAGGGAACAAGGAGGGGAACAATGTCACCAAGTCGTTTCTGAGGAGTCTGGGAAGGGAACAAGGAGGGGAACAATGTCACCAAGTCGTTTCTGAGGAGTCTGGGAAGGGAACAAGGAGGGGAACAATGTCACCAAGTCGTTTCTGAGGAGTCTGGGAAGGGAACAAGGAGGGGAACAATGTCACCAAGTCGTTTCTGAGGAGTCTGGGAAGGGAACAAGGAGGGGAACAATGTCACCAAGTCGTTTCTGAGGAGTCTGGGAAGGGAACAAGGAGGGGAACAATGTCACCAAGTCGTTTCTGAGGAGTCTGGGAAGGGAACAAGGAGGGGAACAATGTCACCAAGTCGTTTCTGAGGAGTCTGGGAAGGGAACAAGGAGGGGAACAATGTCACCAAGTCGTTTCTGAGGAGTCTGGGAAGGGAACAAGGAGGGGAACAATGTCACCAAGTCGTTTCTGAGGAGTCTGGGAAGGGAACAAGGAGGGGAACAATGTCACCAAGTCGTTTCTGAGGAGTCTGGGAAGGGAACAAGGAGGGGAACAATGTCACCAAGTCGTTTCTGAGGAGTCTGGGAAGGGAACAAGGAGGGGAACAATGTCACCAAGTCGTTTCTGAGGAGTCTGGGAAGGGAACAAGGAGGGGAACAATGTCACCAAGTCGTTTCTGAGGAGTCTGGGAAGGGAACAAGGAGGGGAACAATGTCACCAAGTCGTTTCTGAGGAGTCTGGGAAGGGAACAAGGAGGGGAACAATGTCACCAAGTCGTTTCTGAGGAGTCTGGGAAGGGAACAAGGAGGGGAACAATGTCACCAAGTCGTTTCTGAGGAGTCTGGGAAGGGAACAAGGAGGGGAACAATGACACCAAGTCGTTTCTGAGGAGTCTGGGAAGGGAACAAGGAGGGGAACAATGTCACCAAGTCGTTTCTGAGGAGTCTGGGAAGGGAACAAGGAGGGGAACAATGTCACCAAGTCGTTTCTGAGGAGTCTGGGAAGGGAACAAGGAGGGGAACAATGTCACCAAGTCGTTTCTGAGGAGTCTGGGAAGGGAACAAGGAGGGGAACAATGTCACCAAGTCGTTTCTGAGGAGTCTGGGAAGGGAACAAGGAGGGGAACAATGTCACCAAGTCGTTTCTGAGGAGTCTGGGAAGGGAACAAGGAGGGGAACAATGTCACCAAGTCGTTTCTGAGGAGTCTGGGAAGGGAACAAGGAGGGGAACAATGTCACCAAGTCGTTTCTGAGGAGTCTGGGAAGGGAACAAGGAGGGGAACAATGTCACCAAGTCGTTTCTGAGGAGTCTGGGAAGGGAACAAGGAGGGGAACAATGTCACCAAGTCGTTTCTGAGGAGTCTGGGAAGGGAACAAGGAGGGGAACAATGACACCAAGTCGTTTCTGAGGAGTCTGGGAAGGGAACAAGGAGGGGAACAATGTCACCAAGTCGTTTCTGAGGAGTCTGGGAAAGGAACAAGGAGGTGAACAATGTCACCAAGTCGTTTCTGAGGAGTCTGGGAAGGGAACAAGGAGGGGAACAATGTCACCAAGTCGTTTCTGAGGAGTCTGGGAAGGGAACAAGGAGGGGAACAATGTCACCAAGTCGTTTCTGAGGAGTCTGGGAAGGGAACAAGGAGGGGAACAATGACACCAAGTCGTTTCTGAGGAGTCTGGGAAGGGAACAAGGAGGGGAACAATGTCACCAAGTCGTTTCTGAGGAGTCTGGGAAGGGAACAAGGAGGGGAACAATGTCACCAAGTCGTTTCTGAGGAGTCTGGGAAGGGAACAAGGAGGGAACAATGTCACCAAGTCGTTTCTGAGGAGTCTGGGAAGGGAACAAGGAGGGGAACAATGTCACCAAGTCGTTTCTGAGGAGTCTGGGAAGGGAACAAGGAGGGGAACAATGTCACCAAGTCGTTTCTGAGGAGTCTGGGAAGGGAACAAGGAGGGGAACAATGTCACCAAGTCGTTTCTGAGGAGTCTGGGAAGGGAACAAGGAGGGGAACAATGTCACCAAGTCGTTTCTGAGGAGTCTGGGAAGGGAACAAGGAGGGGAACAATGTCACCAAGTCGTTTCTGAGGAGTCTGGGAAGGGAACAAGGAGGGGAACAATGTCACCAAGTCGTTTCTGAGGAGTCTGGGAAGGGAACAAGGAGGGGAACAATGTCACCAAGTCGTTTCTGAGGAGTCTGGGAAGGGAACAAGGAGGGGAACAATGTCACCAAGTCGTTTCTGAGGAGTCTGGGAAGGGAACAAGGAGGGGAACAATGTCACCAAGTCGTTTCTGAGGAGTCTGGGAAGGGAACAAGGAGGGGAACAATGTCACCAAGTCGTTTCTGAGGAGTCTGGGAAGGGAACAAGGAGGGGAACAATGACACCAAGTCGTTTCTGAGGAGTCTGGGAAGGGAACAAGGAGGGGAACAATGTCACCAAGTCGTTTCTGAGGAGTCTGGGAAAGGAACAAGGAGGGGAACAATGTCACCAAGTCGTTTCTGAGGAGTCTGGGAAGGGAACAAGGAGGGGAACAATGTCACCAAGTCGTTTCTGAGGAGTCTGGGAAGGGAACAAGGAGGGGAACAATGTCACCAAGTCGTTTCTGAGGAGTCTGGGAAGGGAACAAGGAGGGAACAATGTCACCAAGTCGTTTCTGAGGAGTCTGGGAAGGGAACAAGGAGGGGAACAATGTCACCAAGTCGTTTCTGAGGAGTCTGGGAAGGGAACAAGGAGGGGAACAATGTCACCAAGTCGTTTCTGAGGAGTCTGGGAAGGGAACAAGGAGGGGAACAATGACACCAAGTCGTTTCTGAGGAGTCTGGGAAGGGAACAAGGAGGGGAACAATGTCACCAAGTCGTTTCTGAGGAGTCTGGGAAGGGAACAAGGAGGGGAACAATGACACCAAGTCGTTTCTGAGGAGTCTGGGAAGGGAACAAGGAGGGGAACAATGTCACCAAGTCGTTTCTGAGGAGTCTGGAAAGGAACAAGGAGGGGAACAATGTCACCAAGTCGTTTCTGAGGAGTCTGGGAAGGGAACAAGGAGGGGAACAATGTCACCAAGTCGTTTCTGAGGAGTCTGGGAAGGGAACAAGGAGGGGAACAATGTCACCAAGTCGTTTCTGAGGAGTCTGGGAAGGGAACAAGGAGGGGAACAATGTCACCAAGTCGTTTCTGAGGAGTCTGGGAAGGGAACAAGGAGGGGAACAATGTCACCAAGTCGTTTCTGAGGAGTCTGGGAAGGGAACAAGGAGGGGAACAATGTCACCAAGTCGTTTCTGAGGAGTCTGGGAAGGGAACAAGGAGGGGAACAATGTCACCAAGTCGTTTCTGAGGAGTCTGGGAAGGGAACAAGGAGGGGAACAATGACACCAAGTCGTTTCTGAGGAGTCTGGGAAGGGAACAAGGAGGGGAACAATGTCACCAAGTCGTTTCTGAGGAGTCTGGGAAGGGAACAAGGAGGGGAACAATGTCACCAAGTCGTTTCTGAGGAGTCTGGGAAGGGAACAAGGAGGGGAACAATGTCACCAAGTCGTTTCTGAGGAGTCTGGGAAGGGAACAAGGAGGGGAACAATGTCACCAAGTCGTTTCTGAGGAGTCTGGGAAGGGAACAAGGAGGGGAACAATGTCACCAAGTCGTTTCTGAGGAGTCTGGGAAGGGAACAAGGAGGGGAACAATGTCACCAAGTCGTTTCTGAGGAGTCTGGGAAGGGAACAAGGAGGGGAACAATGTCACCAAGTCGTTTCTGAGGAGTCTGGGAAGGGAACAAGGAGGGGAACAATGTCACCAAGTCGTTTCTGAGGAGTCTGGGAAGGGAACAAGGAGGGGAACAATGTCACCAAGTCGTTTCTGAGGAGTCTGGGAAGGGAACAAGGAGGGGAACAATGTCACCAAGTCGTTTCTGAGGAGTCTGGGAAGGGAACAAGGAGGGGAACAATGTCACCAAGTCGTTTCTGAGGAGTCTGGGAAGGGAACAAGGAGGGGAACAATGTCACCAAGTCGTTTCTGAGGAGTCTGGGAAGGGAACAAGGAGGGGAACAATGACACCAAGTCGTTTCTGAGGAGTCTGGGAAGGGAACAAGGAGGGGAACAATGTCACCAAGTTGTTTCTGAGGAGTCTGGGAAGGGAACAAGGAGGGGAACAATGTCACCAAGTCGTTTCTGAGGAGTCTGGGAAGGGAACAAGGAGGGGAACAATGTCACCAAGTCGTTTCTGAGGAGTCTGGGAAGGGAACAAGGAGGGGAACAATGTCACCAAGTCGTTTCTGAGGAGTCTGGGAAGGGAACAAGGAGGGGAACAATGACACCAAGTCGTTTCTGAGGAGTCTGGGAAGGGAACAAGGAGGGGAACAATGTCACCAAGTCGTTTCTGAGGAGTCTGGGAAGGGAACAAGGAGGGGAACAATGTCACCAAGTCGTTTCTGAGGAGTCTGGGAAGGGAACAAGGAGGGGAACAATGTCACCCAAGTCGTTTCTGAGGAGTCTGGGAAGGGAACAAGGAGGGGAACAATGTCACCAAGTCGTTTCTGAGGAGTCTGGGAAGGGAACAAGGAGGGGAACAATGTCACCAAGTCGTTTCTGAGGAGTCTGGGAAGGGAACAAGGAGGGGAACAATGTCACCAAGTCGTTTCTGAGGAGTCTGGGAAGGGAACAAGGAGGGGAACAATGTCACCAAGTCGTTTCTGAGGAGTCTGGGAAGGGAACAAGGAGGGGAACAATGTCACCAAGTCGTTTCTGAGGAGTCTGGGAAGGGAACAAGGAGGGGAACAATGTCACCAAGTCGTTTCTGAGGAGTCTGGGAAGGGAACAAGGAGGGGAACAATGTCACCAAGTCGTTTCTGAGGAGTCTGGGAAGGGAACAAGGAGGGGAACAATGACACCAAGTCGTTTCTGAGGAGTCTGGGAAGGGAACAAGGAGGGGAACAATGTCACCAAGTCGTTTCTGAGGAGTCTGGGAAGGGAACAAGGAGGGTGAACAATGTCACCAAGTCGTTTCTGAGGAGTCTGGGAAGGGAACAAGGAGGGGAACAATGTCACCAAGTCGTTTCTGAGGAGTCTGGGAAGGGAACAAGGAGGGGAACAATGTCACCAAGTCGTTTCTGAGGAGTCTGGGAAGGGAACAAGGAGGGGAACAATGACACCAAGTCGTTTCTGAGGAGTCTGGGAAGGGAACAAGGAGGGGAACAATGTCACCAAGTCGTTTCTGAGGAGTCTGGGAAGGGAACAAGGAGGGGAACAATGTCACCAAGTCGTTTCTGAGGAGTCTGGGAAGGGAACAAGGAGGGAACAATGTCACCAAGTCGTTTCTGAGGAGTCTGGGAAGGGAACAAGGAGGGGAACAATGACACCAAGTCGTTTCTGAGGAGTCTGGGAAGGGAACAAGGAGGGGAACAATGTCACCAAGTCGTTTCTGAGGAGTCTGGGAGGAGGGAACAAAAAAAACAAGACTGGAACAATTGGGAAGGGAAAAAGGGGGGGAAGGGAACAAGGGAGGGGAAAAAGGGAGGGAAAAAGAAGGAAAGAGGAGACAAAGGGGTCAAAAAAAAAGAGGGGAAAGGGAACAACAAGGGAACAATTTCAAGGAGTTTGGGAGGAGTCAAGAACAAGGAACAATGTCACCAAGTCGTTTCTGAGGAGTCTGGGAAGGGAACAAGGAGGGGAACAATGACACCAAGTCGTTTCTGAGGAGTCTGGGAAGGGAACAAGGAGGGGAACAATGTCACCAAGTCGTTTCTGAGGAGTCTGGGAAGGGAACAAGGAGGGGAACAATGTCACCAAGTCGTTTCTGAGGAGTCTGGGAAGGGAACAAGGAGGGGAACAATGTCACCAAGTCGTTTCTGAGGAGTCTGGGAAGGGAACAAGGAGGGGAACAATGTCACCAAGTCGTTTCTGAGGAGTCTGGGAAGGGAACAAGGAGGGGAACAATGTCACCAAGTCGTTTCTGAGGAGTCTGGGAAGGGAACAAGGAGGGGAACAATGTCACCAAGTCGTTTCTGAGGAGTCTGGGAAGGGAACAAGGAGGGGAACAATGTCACCAAGTCGTTTCTGAGGAGTCTGGGAAGGGAACAAGGAGGGGAACAATGTCACCAAGTCGTTTCTGAGGAGTCTGGGAAGGGAACAAGGAGGGGAACAATGTCACCAAGTCGTTTCTGAGGAGTCTGGGAAGGGAACAAGGAGGGGAACAATGTCACCAAGTCGTTTCTGAGGAGTCTGGGAAGGGAACAAGGAGGGGAACAATGTCACCAAGTCGTTTCTGAGGAGTCTGGGAAGGGAACAAGGAGGGGAACAATGTCACCAAGTCGTTTCTGAGGAGTCTGGGAAGGGAACAAGGAGGGGAACAATGTCACCAAGTCGTTTCTGAGGAGTCTGGGAAGGGAACAAGGAGGGGAACAATGTCACCAAGTCGTTTCTGAGGAGTCTGGGAAGGGAACAAGGAGGGGAACAATGTCACCAAGTCGTTTCTGAGGAGTCTGGGAAGGGAACAAGGAGGGGAACAATGTCACCAAGTCGTTTCTGAGGAGTCTGGGAAGGGAACAAGGAGGGGAACAATGTCACCAAGTCGTTTCTGAGGAGTCTGGGAAGGGAACAAGGAGGGGAACAATGTCACCAAGTCGTTTCTGAGGAGTCTGGGAAGGGAACAAGGAGGGGAACAATGTCACCAAGTCGTTTCTGAGGAGTCTGGGAAGGGAACAAGGAGGGGAACAATGTCACCAAGTCGTTTCTGAGGAGTCTGGGAAGGGAACAAGGAGGGGAACAATGTCACCAAGTCGTTTCTGAGGAGTCTGGGAAGGGAACAAGGAGGGGAACAATGTCACCAAGTCGTTTCTGAGGAGTCTGGGAAGGGAACAAGGAGGGGAACAATGTCACCAAGTCGTTTCTGAGGAGTCTGGGAAGGGAAAAAACAAGGGGGGGAAAAAAACCCCGTTTCTGAGAAGGGGGGGAGGGGGAACAATGTCACCAAGTCGTTTCTGAGGAGTCTGGGAAGGGAACAAGGAGGGGAACAATGTCACCAAGTCGTTTCTGAGGAGTCTGGGAAGGGAACAAGGAGGGGAACAATGTCACCAAGTCGTTTCTGAGGAGTCTGGGAAAGGAACAAGGAGGGGAACAATGTCACCAAGTCGTTTCTGAGGAGTCTGGGAAGGAACAAGGAGGGGAACAATGTCACCAAGTCGTTTCTGAGGAGTCTGGGAAGGGAACAAGGAGGGGAACAATGTCACCAAGTCGTTTCTGAGGAGTCTGGAAAGGAACAAGGAGGGGAACAATGTCACCAAGTCGTTTCTGAGGAGTCTGGGAAGGGAACAAGGAGGGGAACAATGTCACCAAGTCGTTTCTGAGGAGTCTGGGAAGGGAACAAGGAGGGGAACAATGACACCAAGTCATTCTGAGGAGTCTGGGAAGGGAACAAGGAGGGGAACAATGTCACCAAGTCGTTTCTGAGGAGTCTGGGAAGGAACAAGGAGGGAACAATGTCACCAAGTCGTTTCTGAGGAGTCTGGGAAGGGAACAAGGAGGGGAACAATGACACCAAGTCGTTTCTGAGGAGTCTGGGAAGGGAACAAGGAGGGGAACAATGTCACCAAGTCGTTTCTGAGGAGTCTGGGAAGGAACAAGGAGGGAACAATGTCACCAAGTTGTTCTGAGGAGTCTGGGAAGGGAACAAGGAGGGGAACAATGTCACCAAGTCGTTTGAGGAGTCTGGGAAGGGAACAAGGAGGGGAACAATGTCACCAAGTCGTTTCTGAGGAGTCTGGGAAGGGAACAATGAGGGGAACAATGACACCAAGTCGTTTCTGAGGAGTCTGGGAAGGGAACAAGGAGGGGAACAATGACACCAAGTCGTTTCTGAGGAGTCTGGGAAGGAACAAGGAGGGGAACAATGTCACCAAGTCGTTTCTGAGGAGTCTGGGAAAGGAACAAGGAGGGGAACAATGTCACCAAGTTGTTTCTGAGGAGTCTGGGAAGGGAACAAGGAGGGGAACAATGTCACCAAGTCGTTTCTGAGGAGTCTGGGAAGGGAACAAGGAGGGGAACAATGTCACCAAGTCGTTTCTGAGGAGTCTGGGAAGGGAACAAGGAGGGGAACAATGCACCAAGTCGTTTCTGAGGAGTCTGGGAAGGGAACAAGGAGGGGAACAATGTCACCAAGTCGTTTCTGAGGAGTCTGGGAAGGGAACAAGGAGGGGAACAATGTCACCAAGTCGTTTCTGAGGAGTCTGGGAAGGGAACAAGGAGGGGAACAATGTCACCAAGTCGTTTCTGAGGAGTCTGGGAAGGGAACAAGGAGGGGAACAATGTCACCAGTCGTTTCTGAGGAGTCTGGGAAGGGAACAAGGAGGGGAACAATGACACCAAGTCGTTTCTGAGGAGTCTGGGAAGGGAACAAGGAGGGGAACAATGTCACCAAGTCGTTTCTGAGGAGTCTGGGAAGGGAACAAGGAGGGGAACAATGTCACCAAGTCGTTTCTGAGGAGTCTGGGAAGGGAACAAGGAGGGTAACAATGTCCAAGTCGTTTCTGAGGAGTCTGGGAAGGGAACAAGGAGGGGAACAATGTCACCAAGTCGTTTCTGAGGAGTCTGGGAAGGGAACAAGGAGGGGAACAATGTCACCAAGTCGTTTCTGAGGAGTCTGGGAAGGGAACAAGGAGGGGAACAATGTCACCAAGTCGTTTCTGAGGAGTCTGGGAAGGGAACAAGGAGGGGAACAATGTCACCAAGTCGTTTCTGAGGAGTCTGGGAAGGGAACAAGGAGGGAACAATGTCACCAAGTCGTTTCTGAGGAGTCTGGGAAGGGAACAAGGAGGGGAACAATGTCACCAAGTCGTTTCTGAGGAGTCTGGGAAGGAACAAGGAGGGGAACAATGTCACCAAGTCGTTTCTGAGGAGTCTGGGAAGGGAACAAGGAGGGAACAATGTCACCAAGTCGTTTCTGAGGAGTCTGGGAAGGGAACAAGGAGGGGAACAATGTCACCAAGTCGTTTCTGAGGAGTCTGGGAAGGGAACAAGGAGGGGAACAATGTCACCAAGTCGTTTCTGAGGAGTCTGGGAAGGAACAAGGAGGGGAACAATGTCACCAAGTCGTTTCTGAGGAGTCTGGGAAGGGAACAAGGAGGGGAACAATGTCACCAAGTCGTTTCTGAGGAGTCTGGGAAGGGAACAAGGAGGGGAACAATGTCACCAAGTCGTTTCTGAGGAGTCTGGGAAGGGAACAAGGAGGGGAACAATGTCACCAAGTCGTTTCTGAGGAGTCTGGGAAGGGAACAAGGAGGGGAACAATGACACCAAGTCGTTTCTGAGGAGTCTGGAAGGGAACAAGGAGGGGAACAATGTCACCAAGTCGTTTCTGAGGAGTCTGGGAAAGGAACAAGGAGGGGACAATGTCACCAAGTCGTTTCTGAGGAGTCTGGGAAGGGAACAAGGAGGGGAACAATGTCACCAAGTCGTTTCTGAGGAGTCTGGGAAGGGAACAAGGAGGGAACAATGTCACCAAGTCGTTTCTGAGGAGTCTGGGAAGGGAACAAGGAGGGGAACAATGACACCAAGTCGTTTCTGAGGAGTCTGGGAAGGGAACAAGGAGGGGAACAATGTCACCAAGTCGTTTCTGAGGAGTCTGGGAAGGGAACAAGGAGGGGAACAATGTCACCAAGTCGTTTCTGAGGAGTCTGGGAAGGAACAAGGAGGTGAACAATGTCACCAAGTCGTTTCTGAGGAGTCTGGGAAGGGAACAAGGAGGGGAACAATGTCACCAAGTCGTTTCTGAGGAGTCTGGGAAGGGAACAAGGAGGGGAACAATGTCACCAAGTCGTTTCTGAGGAGTCTGGGAAGGAACAAGGAGGGGAACAATGTCACCAAGTCGTTTCTGAGGAGTCTGGGAAGGGAACAAGGAGGGGAACAATGACACCAAGTCGTTTCTGAGGAGTCTGGGAAGGGAACAAGGAGGGAACAATGTCACCAAGTCGTTTCTGAGGAGTCTGGGAAGGAACAAGGAGGGGAACAATGTCACCAAGTCGTTTCTGAGGAGTCTGGGAAGGGAACAAGGAGGGGAACAATGTCACCAAGTCGTTTCTGAGGAGTCTGGGAAGGGAACAAGGAGGGGAACAATGTCACCAAGTCGTTTCTGAGGAGTCTGGAAAGGAACAAGGAGGGGAACAATGTCACCAAGTCGTTTCTGAGGAGTCTGGGAGGAAGGAACAAGGAGGGGAACAATGTCACCAAGTCGTTTCTGAGGAGTCTGGGAAGGGAACAAGGAGGGGAACAATGTCACCAAGTCGTTTCTGAGGAGTCTGGGAGGGAACAAGGAGGGGAACAATGTCACCAAGTCGTTTCTGAGGAGTCTGGGAAGGGAACAAGGAGGGGAACAATGTCACCAAGTCGTTTCTGAGGAGTCTGGGAAGGGAACAAGGAGGGGAACAATGACCACAAGTCGTTTCTGAGGAGTCTGGGAAGGGAACAAGGAGGGGAACAATGTCACCAAGTCGTTTCTGAGGAGTCTGGGAAGGGAACAAGGAGGGAACAATGTCACCAAGTCGTTTCTGAGGAGTCTGGAAGGAACAAGGAGGGAAACAATGTCACCAAGTCGTTTCTGAGGAGTCTGGGAAGGGAACAAGGAGGGGAACAATGTCACCAAGTCGTTTCTGAGGAGTCTGGGAAGGGAACAAGGAGGGGAACAATGTCACCAAGTCGTTTCTGAGGAGTCTGGGAAGGGAACAAGGAGGGGAACAATGACACCAAGTCGTTTCTGAGGAGTCTGGGAAGGAACAAGGAGGGGAACAATGTCACCAAGTCGTTTCTGAGGAGTCTGGGAAAGGAACAAGGAGGGGAACAATGTCACCAAGTCGTTTCTGAGGAGTCTGGGAAGGGAACAAGGAGGGGAACAATGTCACCAAGTCGTTTCTGAGGAGTCTGGGAGGGAACAAGGAGGGGAACAATGTCACCAAGTCGTTTCTGAGGAGTCTGGGAAGGGAACAAGGAGGGGAACAATGTCACCAAGTCGTTTCTGAGGAGTCTGGGAAGGGAACAAGGAGGGGAACAATGTCACCAAGTCGTTTCTGAGGAGTCTGGGAAGGGAACAAGGAGGGGAACAATGTCACCAAGTCGTTTCTGAGGAGTCTGGGAAGGGAACAAGGAGGGGAACAATGTCACCAAGTCGTTTCTGAGGAGTCTGGGAAGGGAACAAGGAGGGAACAATGTCACCAAGTCGTTTCTGAGGAGTCTGGGAAGGGAACAAGGAGGGGAACAATGTCACCAAGTCGTTTCTGAGGAGTCTGGGAAGGGAACAAGGAGGGGAACAATGTCACCAAGTCGTTTCTGAGGAGTCTGGGCAAGAGGGAAAAAAGGACAATTCTGAGGAGAAGGGAACAAGGAGGGGAACAATGTCACCAAGTCGTTTCTGAGGAGTCTGGGAAGGGAACAAGGAGGGTAACAATGTCACCAAGTCGTTTCTGAGGAGTCTGGGAAGGGAACAAGGAGGGGAACAATGTCACCAAGTCGTTTCTGAGGAGTCTGGGAAGGGAACAAGGAGGGGAACAATGTCACCAAGTCGTTTCTGAGGAGTCTGGGAAGGGAACAAGGAGGGGAACAATGTCACCAAGTCGTTTCTGAGGAGTGGGAAGGGAACAAGGAGGGGAACAATGTCACCAAGTCGTTTCTGAGGAGTCTGGGAAGGGAACAAGGAGGGGAACAATGTCACCAAGTCGTTTCTGAGGAGTCTGGGAAGGGAACAAGGAGGGGAACAATGTCACCAAGTCGTTTCTGAGGAGTCTGGGAAGGGAACAAGGAGGGGAACAATGTCACCAAGTCGTTTCTGAGGAGTCTGGGAAGGGAACAAGGAGGGGAACAATGACACCAAGTCGTTTCTGAGGAGTCTGGGAAGGGAACAAGGGGGGAAGGGAACAATGTCACCAAGTCGTTTCTGAGGAGTCTGGGAAGGGAACAAGGAGGGGAACAATGTCACCAAGTCGTTTCTGAGGAGTCTGGGAAGGGAACAAGGAGGGGAACAATGTCACCAAGTCGTTTCTGAGGAGTCTGGGAAGGGAACAAGGAGGGGAACAATGTCACCAAGTCGTTTCTGAGGAGTCTGGGAAGGGAACAAGGAGGGGAACAATGACACCAAGTCGTTTCTGAGGAGTCTGGGAAGGGAACAAGGAGGGGAACAATGTCACCAAGTCGTTTCTGAGGAGTCTGGAAGGGAACAAGGAGGGGAACAATGTCACCAAGTCGTTTCTGAGGAGTCTGGGAGGGAACAAGGAGGGGAACAATGTCACCAAGTCGTTTCTGAGGAGTCTGGAAGGGAACAAGGAGGGGAACAATGCACCAAGTTTTCTGAGGAGTCTGGGAAGGGAACAAGGAGGGGAACAATGTCACCAAGTCGTTTCTGAGGAGTCTGGGAAGGGAACAAGGAGGGGAACAATGTCACCAAGTCGTTTCTGAGGAGTCTGGGAAGGGAACAAGGAGGGGAACAATGTCACCAAGTCGTTTCTGAGGAGTCTGGAAGGGAACAAGGAGGGGAACAATGTCACCAAGTCGTTTCTGAGGAGTCTGGGAAGGGAACAAGGAGGGGAACAATGTCACCAAGTCGTTTCTGAGGAGTCTGGGAAGGGAACAAGGAGGGGAACAATGTCACCAAGTCGTTTCTGAGGAGTCTGGGAAGGGAACAAGGAGGGGAACAATGTCACCAAGTCGTTTCTGAGGAGTCTGGGAAGGAACAAGGAGGGGAACAATGTCACCAAGTCGTTTCTGAGGAGTCTGGGAAGGAACAAGGAGGGGAACAATGTCACCAAGTCGTTTCTGAGGAGTCTGGGAAGGGAACAAGGAGGGGAACAATGTCACCAAGTCGTTTCTGAGGAGTCTGGGAAGGGAAACAAGGAGGGGAACAATGTCACCAAGTCGTTTCTGAGGAGTCTGGGAAGGGAACAAGGAGGGGAACAATGACACCAAGTCGTTTCTGAGGAGTCTGGGAAGGGAACAAGGAGGGGAACAATGTCACCAAGTCGTTTCTGAGGAGTCTGGGAAGGGAACAAGGAGGGGAACAATGTCACCAAGTCGTTTCTGAGGAGTCTGGGAAGGAACAAGGAGGG